>NC_090759.1:52112809-52120309 GCF_036898095.1 Palaemon carinicauda
CTTGCCACTGGACCTACTGTAGATCGGTTTGAAAATTACGATACGTCCATTACTTAAGTTTGAAACTTGCCATCGTAACCCTCTTTCATCTTTAGATGAGAAAATTTGGTGGAAGTGTCCGTATATGTGATTTTCTTAGTTTTCTTAATTAAAATATACATTTGGAAGAAATAATATTATTTAACTGATCAAATACATTTTCTTAAATAAACAAAATAAAAAAAACAGGTAGATATATAGATGTGATGTTTCACAATAAACAAATGTTTATAGGTAAAAAAAGATCATACATTATACAAGGTAAAAAATAAGGGCAAGCACTCTGGGTTACAATTTTGACTTGAAATTGGGTAAAACTTTTACTTATTTACATTGCTGAGATCCCGAAACATGATGTATATAAAAAAAATTCATTTAAGCTTTATTTAAACATGGAACCTCTAATAACGACAGAAATAATAATAATAATAATAATAATAATCTATTATAAATATATATATATATATATATATATATATATATATATATATATATATATATATATATATATATAATATATATATATACACACACACACTTTCCTGTCACGCTCAAATGAGAGAAGTGGCAGTCATACCATGGTGAGAGGGGGTTACCCCGAGAGCTACAGTCGGAAATCACGCTCTCCCATAAATGATTGAACAGCACATTGCAGTTAGGAAAGGGGAAGGGGTGGGAAAAGTTGAATCTGTGTGCATATCGATCTTAATATTTAAACGTAAATTTTGAAGCCTCGGGTAAACTAGTAATAATGATAATTGTTAGTTGATTAATTACCCTATATTTTGATATCATAACTGGTAAAAAAACATGAACTTCTTAGGATTGGAGGTGACGGGTGATTGAGGTTAATTAAATGCACTTCCTTATTTAATATGCCCTGAAGATGAAGGACTTATTTTTAGCTGTTTGAGCTAAAATGTCTAAACTAATTGCTATTTTTTAAATAACTCACTTGTAATGCAAATAAATATAAAATAATTTTAATTTATTTTTTGATCGCCTATGCCATTTTACATCAGTAAAACATGTGCGTTTAAGTATTCATAAATTGTAAGATCAGCTAACCTTCCTAACTATGAAATTTATGGACATTGTACCACCCGTGTGTCACACGATCGTACATAGTAACGACATTTCTCTTTTTTTGTATATATTATCCTTTGTATCTTCGCTCTCCCCTCCCACTGACAGCAACTTGTATTAACCTGTCAGCCTACTTCATTGTTAACTGTTAACAGAACCGATTGCCGGTTTGACAAGAAATAGCAGGTTTGTATTTTGTGACCATACCGGGACCTAGTATGTATACAGTATATACTCGATGTGTCTGTAATGAAGCCACTCAGTTGCATTCATCTCACCTTGACTTAGAACGTACTGTTGGCCCGTCCCATTGGTGACCACGGAGGTCGACTCCCTCCCCCCCCCCCCCCGCCCCACCTTATAGTTACTATGGCGAACTTCACGGAAGCTGGCGCCACCACATTCAAACTTTCGCCAGCGAAAAAGCATTTGCTTGGTTTCAGCGTGCAGAAGTCCAGATCCGTATCTAAGGCGTGACTCGCTCAACCACCAAAGAAGATTATGTTCTCACGGAGATACCCGAGGACACCTTCCCGGAAATCTCATACTGGCTTTGTGAACAAGGAGACACCTCAATAGTGTATGATGCCCTCAAAACATACCTTCTGCATCAGTACTCGCCGTCGCCAGCCGCCTGTATAGCAAAGCTTTTTCAGGTCTCACAACAACCGTTGGGGGACCAAAAGGCTTCGCTCGCCCTCAGGGAAATGACCAGTATCGCTCGCCAGCAACGCGCCGCAGACGGCTCTCCTCGTGTGGTGAACCTACTTCGTGCCCTTTGGGCACGCCGTTTACCCGAACCTGTACGTGCAGTCATAACGGACGTCATTAGTTTACCCATAAAGGAATTAATGACCAAAGCCGACCTACAAGACTACCATCAACGCCTCCACTCCTGACGAAGAGGACACCTATTCGACATCAGCCGAAGCTGACGTGAATGCTGTAGGACACACACGCCTACCCCGTGACATGCCGGAGTGGCAACAAAGCCACCCATCACCCACCACTCGCTTGCGCCCCAATCAACGACTTCTACAGTCACTTACTGCCGCCCATCAGCCGCAGTTTTGCTACTACTACTCCAGATTCGGGGCTGCCGCAAAGAAATGTGCCAAGGATTGTCTGTGGCCAAAAAATATGTAAGTAGGTCATCGCTTGTGGGGGTGGCCTCCCGTGTTCCTAATTTTTTCTTTTTACATGATGCAGGAACGGGCGTGCGATTTTTGGTAAACACGGGTGCTTGTCATTCTCTTTTGCCAAGGGAACTCTTCAGGACACAACGTAGTCTTTCTAATACTGCAACGTATGCCTGGTAGCTGCCAACGGATCTACAATACCCACCTACGGTTACGAGAACCTCACATTATCGTTTGGAAAGGGCAAATTTAATTGGAAGTTTCTCGTTGCTGACATCACATTGCCAATCGTCGATGTGGATTTCCTCTCTCATTTCCACCTTCTGGTCGATGTTGCCCACCAATGATTGGTCAACGCAGACTTGTACTTGTCGAGACCTCTTCAACCCGGCCCCTCCAACCTCGATCTCCACATCAGCGCACCCAGGAATGCCTACGCCCATCTCCTCACGTCGTACCCGGAAGTTTTCCGTCCAGAACTTCGCCAAACGCCCACAGCTCCTTCCAAACATGGTATTTATCACCATATCAAGACGAAGGGAACCCCAGTCTTCGCAAAATTCAGACGTCTGGCACCAGATCGATTGGCAGCCGCCAAACAGACGTTCGCAGAAATGGAAGAAATGGGCCTTTGCTAAAAGGCCTCCAGCCCACGTTCGTCACCCTTACACATCCTCCTGAAGAAATACAGCTCCCTTCGTACATGTGGGGATTACAGGCGCCTGAACATGCAAACAAAACCGGATCACTAACCCCTCCCAAACATCACCAGCGTGACCTCCTACCTGCACAAAGGGAAGGTTTTCCCCATGCTCGACCTCCTGAAAGGGTAATATCAGGTGCCTATGAACCCAGAAGACATCCCCAAGACCGCCATGACCACTCCCTTTGGTACATACACCTTCAATTACTCCTGTTTTGGCCTTCGTATTGCTGGGGCCACTTTTCAATGTCTCATGGATGGCATCTTAGGGGACCTCCCCTTCTGTGTATGTTATGTGGACGACATACTTGTGTTCTCTCCCTCAAAAGAGGAACACCTCCGTCACCTGAGCATCGTGCTCGACCGCCTAAAATAAAACGGCCTTGTAGTCCGGTACGACAAGTTACCTTTGGCTCCAGCAAAATCGTTCTTAGGGCACCGCATCACTCCTGAAGGAGTCCATCCCCTCCCTGAGAAGGTAGCAGCCGTTCAGAACTTCCCCATGCTCTCAACCGTCAAAGCACTGCAGGAATTCTTGGGCATGATCAACTATTATCACCGTTTTCTGCCAGCCATTTCCGCCAGTCTTACTCCCCTCTATGCCTTCCTCAAGGGCAAGCCAAAAGACCTGAAGTGAGGTCCACTTCAAGAAGCGGCCTTCTGCAAATCAAGGAATGCCCTATCAACCGCTGCTGCTCTCCCTTTTCCCATCCCACATGTGCCTCTCCTTCTCTCCAGCGATGACAGCGATGTCGCTATTGGTGCAGTACTTGAGCAGGTGCTCAACGGCTCGCCCCGCCCATTGGCCTTCTTCAGCGGAAAATGTCCAAGGCAGAATCGGGTTATTCTACCTTCGATCGCAAATTGCTGGCGGTGCACTTGGCTGTCCGTCTCTTTCACCATTCTTTAGAAGGTACGCCCTTCATCATTCGCACAGATCACATGCCTCTGGTGCATGCCTTCACTCAACAGTTTGAAGCCTGCTCCACCCATCAACGCTAACATCTCTCCGCCATGGCTGAATACAATTCCACCCTTCAACAAGTCCCTGGGAAAATGAATCCAGTTGCCGATGCCCTGTCAAGAAACACGTTGGCAGCCGTTCAAGTGGGATTGGATTACTACACCTTGGCTGAAGCCCAACGACAGGATCCAGATTATCAAGCATGTAGGACATCCTGCACATCCCTCCGTTGGGAAGACGTCCCTCTCAACGACTCCAACGCCACCCTCTTCTGTGACGTCAGTACTGGTAGACCGCGACCATGGATTCCTGCTCCCATGCATCGAGAAGTGTTTGATTTCATTCACGGCCTTTCACATCCCTCGCACCGTTCTACTGCACAGCTGCTGAAGACGAAGTTCCTTTGGCATGGCATTACCAAGGATGCTAAAGATTGGGTCTGCGCTGGTACTTCTTGCCAAACTTCCAAGCACATTGACACACGGATTCAAGAATGGGCACCTTTCCTCAAACTCAGCGTCGTTTCGCCCACATTCATGTCGACGTTGTATGCCCCCTACCCACATCACAAGGATATTGTTACCCGTTTACAGTCATAGACCGCTCCACTCGTTGGCCTGAAGCCATTCCCATGGAAACTGCAACGTCCGCCTCATGTACATCTGCCTTACTCTCAGGATGGATAGCAAGATTTGGTATCCCTGAGCATATTACTTCTGACAGGGGTACCACTTTCACCTCTAAATTGTGGACATCATTAACAAATCTCCTGGGCATCACCCTACATCAGACAACTGCCTACAACCCCGCTGCCGATGGAATGGTTGAATGTTTTCATCCCACCCTCAAAGCAGCTTTGATGTCCCGCTGCAAGGACTCCAACTGGTTTACTCAGCTTCGCTGTGTCCTCCTGGGACTAAGGACCACTCCTAAAGATGCCTTGGACGTCTCGGGAGCTGAAATGGTGTATGACGACCAGTTTGTCGTCCCTGCCGAATTTTTCCTTCTGCAACCTACTCCGACGATCTCCAGCGCATACATCCCGTTGTGGGAAAATTTACTCCATGCCGCCAGACTTACAAGCCCCCAGCGAGGCATCACATACCGACAGACTTGCACTCTGCAACGAATGTCTTCCTACTCAACGACACTAGCAAGCCCCCACTAATCTGATGCAAACCGAAAGCATTCTTACTAATCATTCGTGGCAAAGAACACTGGGTCTCCATTGATCGTCTAAAACCTGGTTATCTCCTGCTAGATGATCCCCCAACAGTTCGCCTCTCTAAATCAGGGTGCCCTATTTAACATTTACAGTATGTCATTTTTATGGGGGGAGCCACGTACCAGCCGTGTCACACGATCGTACATAGTAACGACATTTCTCTTTTTTGTATATATTATACTTTGTATCTTCGCTCTCCCCTCGCACTGACAGCAACTAGTATTAACCTGTCTGCCTACTTCATTGTTAACTGTTAAGAGAACCGGTCGCCGGTTTGACTAGAAATAGCATGTTTGTATTTTATGACCTTCTTACCAGGACCTAGTGTGTATATATAATCGATGTCTCTGTAATAAAACCACTCAGTTGCATTCATCTCGCCTTTGACTCACAACCTACTCTTGGCCCCTCACAACATCATTTACCATAATACAAATGATAATGTATATCTACTTATTCATTCAATAATATCACTAAAACACACTGTCAAGATATTTTCTATAACAATTATACAAAAAGTGCCACTCCATAATAATAACAGAGAGAGAGAGAGAGAGAGAGAGAGAGAGAGAGAGAGAGAGAGAGAGAGAGAGAGAGAGAGAGAGAGAGAGAGAGAGAGAGAGAGAGAGATTGTGTTATTGTACAAAAACCCAGTCCTCTATTTCTGCTCTGATTGACCGCAATGATATACTTTTTTTTCATCGACCAATAATATATCGGATTATATTTGCATTGAACACACGGGCCTAATGAAATCATGTCCTTGATGATAACAGAAAATGATAATTAGAAAACATTGATTCATCCGTGATTATCACAAAAAGAAAAAGGATGACGGGTTCCGACAAAATTGTAATTAGAACTTAATATATATAGATGTTGGAGCTTTTTACTGAAATTAGCTCGTGTATTGGTCTTTTGCGTCAATAGGCGTAGAAAAAGTGATAATATATATACATACATACATATACTGTATGTATATATATATATATATATATATATATATATATATATATATACTGTATATATACACATATAGTGTATGTGTGTGTGTTTGTGTGTATCTATGTACAATATATACCAATATATAAATAGTTAAGTAGATATGGATATATAAGTGCGAAAGAATAATGAAAAAATTAATTAGTACCACCTTGTACTCTGTCTGACAATGTCAAAGACAAATGTTTTTCTTTCATTGCTTGATAGACATAATATACAGGTAATGTATCAACTTGGGGTTTTTATACAAACATATATGATGAATTGAGCACATTTAGGCGTGTTTTTCATGTTCAAAGAAGCCATATATTTTGATACATAACGCTTGGATTCTCTTACCGACCCCAGGATCAGAGTCATAGGCGGAACCACTCAAAGACAATAGCTTCTGACCAGCCGGGAATCAAACATAAGTCACTATTGTTACAAGTTTCCTGGACCAGGTTCGATTTCCGGCCGGTCAGAAGCTATTGTCTTTGAGTGGTTCCACCAGGAGCTTTGATCCCAAGAACGGCAATAAACCCAAACATTAATGTAATATATATATATATATATATATATATATATATATATATATATATATATATATTTACACACATATATATATATATACATATATATATTTCTATATATATACATATATATATATCTATATATATACATATATATATCTATCTATCTATCTATCTATCGATCTATCTATCTATATATATATATATATATATATATATATAAGTACTGTATATATATGTATATTTATATATATATAAATATATATATATATATATATAAATACATATATATATATATATAAATACATATATATATATATATATATATATATATATACACATATATATTTATATATATATAAATATATATATATACATATATATATATATATATATATATATATATATATATATATATATATATATATATTACGACTTTGGTATTTAAGAAAGACATTATTAGCCACATAGGTATACAGGTTGAAAGACTGGTAGATATCATGTTGGAACGATCGACAACCTATTGATGTAAGTACTGTACAACTCGGGCACTTACCCCCTCCACACACTCATACACATGCACACACATAAGTCAATATCAATATATATATATATATATATATATATATATATATATATATATATATATAAAATACCGTATATTATGATAAATATTCAGATAGGCACGTATAGCCACTCACACACCTCTCAACAGACGTATGGCTACTCCATCTACCCCAACCCCAGGAACAGGAAGAGCTTGACGTGACCGGAAATATATATATATATATATATATATATATATATATATATATATATATATATATATA
>NC_090759.1:52140309-52152809 GCF_036898095.1 Palaemon carinicauda
TCAATCCCAGATAAATGGGTAGAATTGCAACCTGTTCTAGACAACCGAGCACGAAAAGTGGTACAACTATATAATGAATATAAAGTCGACAATGGAATGTAACAGGGCTGATGCGTACCCTGTCCCTGTAAGCAAGCGACATGCTGCCGTATCCACTGAGAGCAGTAAAAAATATACAAGGTGAGATAGAAGTCACGACTACGACTAAAGAAGCGAGTGAATTACAAGGTTACAAAGATTTCTGTCTCAAAGACTTTTAGTCCATCCAGGGAGTCCATCTGCTCTTGGGTAGAGCGATTTGGTTTGAATGCTTAGAGAATTATTTTATGATCTTGTCTAACTTATTCTTGAACTCGTTTACCGTTTATTACATCAGCTGAAAGTCTGTTCCATGTATTTGCTATGGTGTTAAATCTTTTCAATTCCAGTTTGTATCACTTACCGCTTGATTGATTTGTGATAAGTGTGAATAGATTGTTGTAATCTACATTTGTTATTCCTTCAAGAATTTTTAATGCGTACATTAACTGTCCCCTAAGTCAACGAGTTTTTAATCAAATAAGTTCAAACGTTTCATCATCCGTCTATATCCAAATTGCCGTAGTGTTGGAACTAGTTTGGTGGCCTTAGCTTTCACCCATCTGAATAATTAGAGCCCAGAATTGGACACCCTATTCTAGATGGGGTTTTAATAATGATGTATACTGCTTGAGTACAGTGTCTTTGTTTCTGTATTTGAATGGTCTTTTTATATAACCTAATGGTTTTTATTCTTTCTTTCCAACTTTTATGCTCTGTTTGGTGAACTTCAAATCTTTGCTTATAATGATGCCAAGATCTTCCTCCTGGTCCACACTTTCTATTTAATTTCCCAGCAATGAGTAATCATAACATTGCATTTCCCTCAGTTGAAAGGCATTTGCCATTTTCCGCACCATTCACCTAATTTAACTAAATCCTCTCTCAAGGCTTCTATGTCTTCTTAGTTCGGAGAATTTATGCCCAATTTAGTGTCGTGGGCAAATTTGGCAATTCTACTTGTTAATCCTAAACCTATGTAGTTAGTGTAAAAAAGAAATAGTAATGGACCAAAGATGGATCATTGAGGTACTGTGCTTTTAACAGCTGCCCGCTGTGAGGCTTCTCCACTGATTATAACTCTCTTGTTTTCAGTTTGTCAGCCAATATTTGATTCATTTAGCAGGCTCGTTATGATGCTTATTGCTCTAATTTTAACCATTAATGTTTTATGAGTTACTTGTCAAAAGCCTTTTGAAAGACTAGGTATAGGATATCTATAGTCCTGCTTTTGTTATAAATGCTAAACATGTTGTGGAAAAAATTCCATCAGATTTGTCCCATGGGATCTCTTTTGTCTAAAACATGATGGCTGTCTATCAGAAGATTGTTTTTCCAGCGTATATGTAACATTCTCAAGGGTTTTAAAGTTGGTGAAAGATAAGAGAGTTGAGCATACAATCTTGGCATACGCCTCTCAATAATGGTGTCGGATTATGAATTTATATGGAAATTATAATCATATTCAGGGCAAGTTCCAAGAAGTACACGATTAGTGTAGGCTGCGGATATGAATGCCCATGTAGGTGAGAGCTCTGATGGATTTGAAGTAATTATATTGGGGAAAAGATTTACGAAGAACAAACCAGAGTGGTAAAAGATTGTTAGAATTAGTAGAAGCTATGAATCTAGTAGTCTCTAATTCCTAATTTGAAAAAAAAAAAAACATAAATTATCTGGGAACATAGAAGTGGACAAAATGAGTAAAAGATGGACCATGTTTTGGTTAGGAAGGATAAGAAACTTGTCATGGACTGTAAGGTTATTCTGAATGTATCCGTTGAATCTCAATAAAAACTAATAATGGCAGATTTCATGTTGAAAACCTGTACAATGAAAAAAAACCTCGGCCAGGAATAGGAGGATCAAAATTTGGAAGCTGAAGGGGAAGAAAGCATGCGAGTTCTTAAGTAAAGTGGAAGGAGGCAAAAGATATATAAATGTAAGGTTAGAGTGTCCTTGGAAACGGCCGGAGGGCGCCTGATCCCAAAGTGGGAGGGGGGTCAGATTAAAGGTCCACTTGACCTTTACACTATTGAGGATAAACTGACAAAAAATAACTGGTGCAGGGTTGAAAATTTGTATAAAACAGGGCCACGGACAGGCCCTCGCTCTCTTCCTGTTCACCCTCAATAGTGTAAAGGTCAAGTGGACCTTTAATCTGACCATCCTCCCACTTTGGGGTCAGGCGCCCTCCTGCCGTTTCCAAGGACACTCAAAACTTTAGGTACGCGGTACCCAAGGCCGCCTTTTAAGCAGAGATGTCGGAGGGAACGATTTTCTTCTAACCAGAGATGTTGGAGGGAAAGAGAACTTCTAACCAGAAATGTTGAAGGGAAACGAAACCCCTCATTCCAGAGAAGTTGGAGAGAAACGAGCGCCCTCTCACCTTTGATACCAGAGGGGCACCATTCAGAAGAAAGTGACCAGCTGAAATCCTTGCAGGAGCCCGCACTGTCCGAGAATCGGAAAAATAGTCTTGTCTGACAAAGTTCTTTAATAAGAAAGTCTCCAGGAATATCCCTCCAAATTTCATATGGATATTTTTGTATTTCCTTTTAAATGTAATTTTCAACTCTGCACCTTAGTTATTTTGGTCAGTAAAGTCAAGTACATCACGGCACAACCATACCCATGTTTTTACCTAGGAGAATATAGACAATAAACTAATTACTATTAGTATAGCAGATTTTACTTAAAGAAATTAAACTAGCATTAATTAATTAGATTGTGAAGCTTCGAATTCAAGAATTAATTAAAGAAGCTTCACAAATGGTAGCAGCTGTTATTGGACAGTTGTCGTGTGACATTTTTCAGTACAGAAATTAATGTACGACTTATTTCCAGATACACATTGATATCAATAGAGTAAAAATAAACATCGAGAAAACTAAGAAATTTATTAATGAGTGAAATAACGAGAAGTATACGGAAAATATGTAACATATTCGTTCGCTCACATTTTTTTTAAGTCTGATTTCATAGTAGGAATTTTGACTCGTTATGATTTTTTTAGTGCATATTTTTTTTTCTCTCGTGTAATCGAAAAATTATCTTTTTCCAAATGATGGTGTTGACATTTGCCTGATACAATTTGAGATTAACAGATGGTTTAGATTACACAAGTAGGAGTGCAAGACACACGAGCAATTACCCATAACAAATCAGTATAGTGACTAACTCCGCTGATATGAACTCAATAGGAAAACTAACCCAAACAAGTTTTTTATGGAAATGTAGGTAGTGATAACCTGGATAAACAAAGGTTAGAGAATTATAATGTGGATAAATGGTTAACTGATATAGAAAGTAGGGTCGTTAGATCTAGAATAACTGAAGTAGCGAAAATCAAGCAGGCCTTCTTATTAGTAAAAGTAGTTGAATAGTAAGGATTTTGAAAATACAACGACTTTTCGCGAGTTTAAACAAAAATGTAGGCTATTATGTCGCTCTGCCAAAGGGACAGATATGTTGTCAAATTTACATAAGTTCCCATAGGCAAAATACGTGGGTGACTTTATGACTGAGTTTTCCAAACGGATGGAGAATTACATAGAAATAGCAAAAAAAAGATATGATTCCCTTACTAAGGGTAGATACAATTGTAAATAACAATGCTCTTTACGTGGATGAATCATTAACTTATGGCGAGTGGCATCCTAGATATCGATTTTAACAAAGAGAAAGGGAAATTAGCAAAAAACGATAGGAAATCAGAAAAGAGTGTCTAAGGGACTAATAGCCACATTTCCTACCAGTAGAAGTCAGAATATTTCGAATAGTTACAGGGAAGTTAGGACCGGAGATTATAGTGGAGGCACAAATTACCCTAGATATAACCAGAATAATGGACAGTTAAGGACAAATTCAGTTAAGAGGAAATACTGAGGACAGCGGAAATAGTGAGGGCAAACTTAAATCTAGGTAATGTTTTCTTAAAATGGAGTTACAATATCACAAGTTTTTTAAAAAGAGGAGGTCACAAAGAACAGGAAGGTAGAAGCAAAGATAAAAAAAACCCATCACGAAATAACATTAGACACTCCTCAGAATGCCCCTCCAGCACAGACAAAGATAAACTCAAATCATGATAAGCGTACAGAAGAAAAGAAAATTCCCTAAAGCAATTAACCGGTTATAAAGAAAGTCAGGAAAATAAGGAAATACTGAATAGGAAGGATAGCGTAGGTAATGGAGGTTATCCACGTTGAAAACTACTTTATCCTGCCAAAAACCAATTTAAAGATAGAAGGAAAGGAGGGTCTCAGTTTGTTAGACTTTGGTAGTACAGTTGATATGCTAGGATTCAATACCGTAACAAATTATCAAGTTATTCCTGATTCCGCTATTCGGGATAAAAATATATTTTAGTTAGTTAAAAGGAACTATAGGCAAGCAAGGTTAAAGGGATATGAACCCTAAGGTTAAATACAGAATTATTAGCCAAATACTATCAAGTAATGTATGTTGATTTCATTTTTAAGATGTAACATTTCCTATTAGAACCTTAAAATATCGTTCAATTCAAAATGATGAAGGATGAATTTTCTTTATGAGAAGTATGCTAAAAATGAAATTAGTTAGTCAGGAAGTATGTTTCTAACTTGCCAGTGACAAGTCTTTTATCAAACAAGCCACTTTGTAGGAGACGGCTTTAATAGTTGAAACAGACTCCGATTAAGAAAGGGAAATGCAAAACTAAATAAAGAAAGCAAGGAGGAAGAAGAAAGATTAGAAATAGTGAATATACTCCTTGTACTTATATAATAGGCGCCATATAAATGAAAAGAAATGTCGACAGTGAATAGAATAGAATAAATAGAAAGAAATTCCAAGAAATGTTGCTTTAGGAAAATGAAATATAAAATATGCTGCTATAGGCAAGTGAAATATAAAGAAATATACTACCATAGGCGGATGAGATATAAAGAAATACAACGCTACAGGCATATGAATTATAAATGAATTATGATGCTGATAGGCAAAGAAATATAATGCTATATGCATAACAAATATAAACGAGTTATGTTGGTAACAAGAAAATAAAATATAAAGTCTGATCAGTACGGAAATATAAAAGCTAGAGAAGTTATAAAAATGCCTAATAAAATAACCGGCATATATAAAGAGAAAGGTTAACCAAAAACAGCGTGCCAGATTTTGTAAAAATCGACAATTATGTAGTTCAGATGGATGGAAATAATTGCACACAATTCAATTATAAACTACTCCGATGAAATACCTCTCTTCTGAATGGTGGGTTATGAATTTTGTATAGGAGTATAGATTACAGCTTAAGTAATCACAGTATAGGAGGGGGCATAACTTACATGAAGGAGCATAGATTTAAAGAAATAGATAACATTGACTTTCCACAATACAAAAAATATTAATAGGAATATCAAACAGAAATACGCAGAGAATAGCCATTTTAGGCGATAGGTTAACTAGAATAGGTGAGTTGTAAATAAGCAAATAAAGAAAACGGTGCTAAATTGTTGATATAATGGTAACAAATTACAAAACTACCTATCAGCCAACGCCCCTTAGTAGAATATCGTGGGAGCAGAAAAGAAGTCTCCTAATAATTCTCCCATGATATTATTCCAATTAAAGATGGAAGTTATAGACTAGTAGTTGATTATCCCAAGTTGAATTGAAATACAGAATCTGATAAAATGTCTATCCCAGTAATAAATGATGTTTGGCTCAGTTACTGAAGAGCAAAGATACTTAGTGGATATTTGCAAGCCATTAACGGCTTTCAGCATTTTTAAAGAATATTTAGAATTTCGAGTGAAGTCGATGAGCTCACGTCAGCCCTTTGATTCAACAGACTAATGTTGCAAATTTAAGAGACATAGAGAATGTACAAGTTTATATGAATGGTTTTACTATGTTCGGTAAGGATATAGAGAGACATTTAAAAATATCAGAACTAGTCTTAGCAAGAAGTAGAGTAGCAGGAATAAAAATTAATATTAAAAAGTGTTCAATCTCTAGATTAAATAGGGGAAGTAAATAGTGTAGAATAGATTACACGTGGAAAAGAGAAATAGGGGTTATTGCGGAATATCCTACTCCACTAAGAATTGAAAGGTATAATTATATTATTTTCAAGAACGAGAGGATCTTACAGATTAACTTTACAGCGTTTTGCTACCATAGTCATGCCTTTAACAGAATTAGGCTGCAAAGATGTAGTGTGCGATTGAAAAATACAAGGAAAATGCTATAACAATTAAGAGAAATGAAGTGATCCTACATTAGTGTGACCCAAATTTTTACCAAGGAGTTTTATCTAGCATGGTATGCCTCTCATATATACAAAATAAATGCTTTATTTCAGAAAGATGAAATCCGAATGAGGGTAGTGGAGTATGATAGTACCCTTAAATAATCAAATCACAACAGAGATGGACAGTTCAGCTATTTATTGGGTCTTGAGAAGTTTAGGCATATTATGTTAGGGCATAAAGTAAATGTATTTAGTGATTGTAAACGTTTGTTATTTTTTTTTTTTTTAAAGAAGGGCTTTTATCAATAATCAAAAGATAAATCGTCGGTTCGTTAGTGTGCGTACTGGAGTTTGCCTCAGAAGTTAGATACATGATTGTTAGGACTAATACGTTAGCAGATGGATTATCTAGAACACAGGAAGCTGTTAAGAGGATTATCACTAACAATATTTTGTTTCAATTGAAAGGTAAGAGACTTAAATTTAGAGAGTTAGAACAGAACAAAGGAAACAAGCAGACTTTAGAAATATCATAAGAGATTTACTACTATATAAGAATTCTAGGATAGAATTTGAAATTAATCAAAGGAATATATAAAAAGACTAGAGAAAATACTTGTTCGGGACTAGAAATTCCTGACATACTAACCGACGAAGTAATATCAATACCACATGCTCACAAGTTAGCGGGACATCCAGTAATCAAAGACTGTACATATAATGACGAATCAATTTTGGCCTAATATAGACGTTTAAGAATGTGAATGAATACCCTACGCCTAATATGTATAAAGGCCATGTAAAGGTTAGAATTCCTTTAGAAAGTACAATTGCATTTTTAAATACCACATGAGACTTTGTCCCAAAACTTGACAGATGATAAATACATACTGGGATTCACAGAAATTTTAACTTGATGAGATAGGACTTAAGAGTTAGTAGCAGCACCATTTAAGGCCAAGGTAATCACTAAACATTGGTGTCCGAGATACTTCCCTCGCACAATGCACCCGAATTTACTAGTGACATGCGTGTAATAACGAATTGTGCAATTTTTTTTAAAAGTAAGAAAGATGAGATAATCCCCTACAAGTCAAGTTCAAATAGGGTGATAAAAAGATTAAATAAAAAGGGTTGTGGATGTCCCGACAACTATCATTAGTCAAACCATATTAAGACTTAAAAGATAAAAAATTTGCATTGAATAATTCAGTATATGAAAACGTTATGAGAAGCCACCTATAAAAAAAGACTACTAAACTCTTTGTTAGATGACATGAAGTCCTTAGAGCAATCACGTGACCATTTAGAGTACCAATAAGTAAATGTTATTATCCAGAAATAAAAATAGGCTCAAAAGTATGTATCATATAAATGTAAAACAAGGTTCGAATGAAAAATATCTCTAAATAATTAAGGGACCACAGAGTATTAAAATATGAAAGAATATAATACGAAAGCATTTGATAAAGTTATGGGTACTATTGATAATTGGTGTATAGAAACTCATAGATGATTAACCTTTATAAGTGTACTGAATAATTTACAAGATTGATAAAAATAATGAGGACAGTAGAGCAAAAAGGGTATTATTGCATTTTATAAGCAATGCATCGACTATTGTTTGATACAACAGCGGTAACAATGTTTTAAGTCTAAATGATAGACATGAATGTAACTAATAATTATGAAGAAAGGAAAAATGTTAAAACATTCTATAATGTGAATGTGAAAAAGACGACTTATTTTATTCAAGTTAAGATGAATGAATTAGGAAGGACTGTTAAAAAGACACAAGATGAGGATTATGAAATGGATTGCTGGAATTTCACTAGTGGAAAGGAGGAAGAGTCAAGATATAAGAAGAATGTGGGGTATACGTAATGTAAAAGATAGGGCTGGGGAAGTTCATCCGAGATACTATGGCCATGTAATAAGAAGGGAGGAAGTGGAATTAATCAAGAGAGCTAATAACACTGATGAGAAGGAGTGTGGTGTGGGACGTCAGTGGATTATATGGATGAGTGTGCTGAGGAGGGATATGGGTTGGGTGGTATCGGGGGAAGATGATGCCCGGAATAGAAAAATAAGGAGAAATTTGACTTGAGCCGCTGACCCTGATATACAGTAGGACTAATAAGGTAGGAAGAAGATGCACACACTCACACACATGTACATATACAAGTACTATTTTATGTATAGGTGTATATATATATATATTTATATATATATATATATATATATATAATATACACATATACATACATATATAGATATATATATATATATATATATATATATATATATATATATATACACAAATATACACACACACATATATATATACATAAATATGTATATATAATGTGCATATACACACATTATATATATACATATATATATATATATATATATATATATAAATATATATACACTATATATACACATTATATATATATATATACCTTATATATATTATATATATAAATATATATATATATATATATATGTATATATATATATATACATATATATATATATATATATATATATATATATATATATATATAAATAAATATATATACACACATACATAGATGCGTGTGTGTGCGTGTATATGTGTGTGCGCGCGTGTGTACATGTGTGTGTAATCAAATTTTATAATCTACACTCGACTTTCAATTACAACGGAAGGATAAAATAAGAAAACAGAACACTGACAATGAAATAGGAAACTTCCTGCAAAGAGGGATTAAAAAGTTAGTCGATTCTTATTATCAATGTTATATATTCTATTGATGAAAATTAAATTTTAAGCATAAAATGATACGGTTCTGAAAAATCCATTGATTTCGAGATGGCTTACACAGAAATCAAAGTCACATTCGCTTTGTGACTAGTGCTTCGTGGACAAAATCTATCATTAAAAGCTTTCTCAGGTACGAAATCACAAAATCCTTCGTTAGATCCTAACAAGCGGTGCTTAATAAGTCAGAAATCCAGAGTGAATATACTCTATTTACCCAGATTTTGGCTGATCCAATTTTAGAAGTAAAATAAAAGGTTTAAAGTCTTATTCTATATACCGTGTGTTATGAGTAAATTAATTCTTAATAAAGACATCATAACAAGTGCAGTATACATGAGTAAGACTGGCAAAGAGAAGAGTGGTAGAAAGCAGAAAGGGCATTCATGGATTATGTTTTGATAACACGAAGGATGCTTTGAAGATTGAATAAAGTGCACGTGTTTAGGGGTATGGTTAAAGGAAAACTAGTTGTAGCTAAAGAGTGGGGAAATAAAATGGGGGGATAAAAAAAATGGAAGTGGCATATAAGAGGATGAAACTGGTGATCTAGAGGAGGAATGTAAGTTAATAGAAGAAAATTTTGTTGGGATTGCAAATAATGTGTGTGGCAAGAGGATTGTTGGAGGAAGCATGAAGAAGGGTAGTGAATGTTGGAATGAAGGCATGAAGATGACAATGGAAGGAAAACGAGGGCATTTGAAGAATGGCTACAGAGTAATAGTGTAGAGAATTATGAAAGATATAGAGAGAAAAATGCGTAAGTAAAACATAGGTAGCTGGGGCAAATAGGGCAGCTGACTGGAGGTGGGGTCATAGATTAAGCAAATATACTTGCTGCGGAGGTGCCAGTGATATGAGAGAGAGAGAGAGAGAGAGAGAGAGAGAGAGAGAGAGAGAGAGAGAGAGAGAGAGAGAGAGAGAAAGAGAGAGAGCACTACATGAAATGAGAACAGGAAAAGCACCTGGTATGGATGGTGTGAGGGCTGAGATGTTGAAGAAAGGGGGGTGTGACTGTACATGAATGGTTGGCGAGATTATTTAATATATGTTTTATGTTGTCAATGGTACCAGTGGACTGGGTGTGTGAGTGAATTATTCCGCTTTACAAAGATAAGGGAAATATACATAAAAGTTGTAATTCTAAGGGTATTAGTTTGTTGAGTATGGTTAGAAAAGTCTATGGTAGAATCTTAATTAATAGGATTGAGGATAAAACAGAGGATGCAATCTTAGAAGTGCAGGGTGGTTTTAGAAGAGATAGGGGATGTATGGATCAGATTTTTACAGTTAGGCAGATATGCGAGAAACATTTAGCAAAAGGTAATGAGGTGTATGTTGCATTTATGGACCTGGAGGAAGCTTATTATGGAGTTGATATGGAAGTGCTGTGGAATGAGATAAGGTTATTAAGGAATTGGTGGAAGGTTGTTACAAGCGGTGAAGAGTTTATAAATAGGCAGTAAAGTGTGTGTTAGGATATGAAATAAAGTGAATAAGTGGTTTCCAGTGCGAGTGGGGCCGAGAGAGGGATGTTTGATGTCACCATGGTTGTTACATTTGTTTGTTGATGGAGTTGTAAGAGAGGTGAATGGTCGAGTCTTTGGTCGAGGATTAAAACTGATGGCTGAGAGTGGTCATGAGTGGGAGGTGAATCAGTTGTTGTTTGCAGATGATACTGTATTGGTTGCAGACTTGGAGGAGAAGCTTGGTCCATTAGTGACAGAGGTTGGAAGGGTATGTGAGAGAAGGAAGTTGAGAGTTAATGTGGGTAAGAGTAATGGGTAAGAGGTAATGGATGGCGGTGCTAGATTGAATGTTATGTTGAATGGTGAATTACTTGAAGCAGATCAGTTCAAGTATTTGGGTTACGTTATTGCTCTAAATGGCGGAGTGGAAACAGATGTACGTCAGCAAATGAAGGAAGGATGTAAAGTGTTGGGGACAGTGAAGGGAGTGGTAAAGGATAGAGGGCTAGGAATGAATGTAGAGAGTTTGGTATGAGAAAGTGACTGTACCTTATGTGAGGTAGGATCGGACCTGTGGGGAATGAAAGTGACGGAGAGACCGAGATTGAATGTCTTCGAGACGAAATGTCAGAGAAGTATGGCTGCTGAATCTCGATTAGAAAGGGTTAGGAATGAAGAAGTGAGGATGAGAACAGGTGTAAGAAATAAATTAGTAATTAGAGTGGATATGAATGTGTTGAGGAAGTTTGCCTATGTTTAAAGGTTTAAAGGCCACTCATAAATGGCAGAGTCAAGGGAGAGTGACATTGCCCTATCAAGCAGTACAATGCCCTATAGACTGTCTATACAGCCATATGATCAGCGTCCAAGGCACCTCTCCACCCAAGCTAGAACCACGGAGGGCCATGCAATGGCTCCTGATGACTCAGCAGGTAGCCCTATAGGCTCCCTCAGCACCTCATCCTGAGCTCACAAGGATGGTGAGGATGCAAACACCAAAGAAACTAAAACGAATTTGAGCATGACTCAAACCGAAGTTTAGCTATCACCAGACAAGGACATTACTAATAGGCAACCACAACTACACCTGCAGAAGAAGGTGATGAATGCAAGAGTTGATGGGAGAAGTACAAGAGAAATGCCAAGGTTTAAGTGGATGGCTGGAGTGAAGAAAGCTCTAAGTGATAAGAGGATAGATGTGAGAGAGACAAAAGAGATTCTTATAAATAGGAAAGAATAGTGGGTGATTGTTAGGCAGTTCTGATAGAACCTACTGCTTCCTTCGGTCGCATTGTTGACTGCTGAGGTAGTGGCAGTAGGGGAATCAGCACATGAAGCTTCATTTAAGGTGGATAACGGGGGAGGGTGGGCTATGGCACTCTAGCAGCACCCACCAAACTCAGCTGAATCCCTCGTCAGGCTGGGAGGAGCATGAGGAACAAAGAGAAAAAAGCATCCGTTTTTTATGTCAGCTGCCCCGCAAAATTGGGTGAAGTTCTTCGGTAGATAGATAAATGATAACATCATCGTTAAACGTCTAATCATTTGAGGTCTCATTATTATAAGGCAAATAGTTTTCCCTCTCTGCCATTACCCAAATCAGCCATAAAGCATGACCACCTTAATGCTTGTACGTAACAGTACGTATCGCCTTTACATGGTATAAACTTATTGTTTGTCTCCCAGATGTTATCCTGCCCCTAACCAGCAAAGAGTCTATCGTGCTCTGTTCTGTCTCGGTATACCTGGGTGAAGAGACTTGTACGCCAGATTGACAGTAACTAAGCACGAATCACTCACTTGCGAATACGGATGCTGCGCGGACAGGATTAAATGAGATTCTGTAATTGGTAATAATAGGCTACACGATCTCAACGTACGTATAATTGTAATAAACATCTCCCTTTAT
>NC_090759.1:52157809-52162809 GCF_036898095.1 Palaemon carinicauda
CCTGTGGTGTTCTGCTAATAAGGATAGTATTATCAGCATACTCTAGGTCTGCTAACTTTCTATAACCAATCCAGTCTAATCCTTCTCCCCCATCTCTGACTGTTGTACGAATTACTAAATCCATGAGGGGGATAAACAACTTAGTTGACAACACACTCCCTTGGAGTACTACGCTGTTTACTGGAAATTCATTTGATAAGACTCCATTAACATTAACTTTGCACTTGCTATGCTCATGAACAGACTTAATCAAATTTACATATTCATGAGGAATTTCATAATAACGCAGGACTTCACACAATTGGCCTGTGCACACTATCAAAGGCTTTTTCGTAGTACATAAATTTCCCACACACACACACACACACACACACACATATATATATATATATATATATATATATATATATATATATATATGTGTGTGTGTGTGTGTGTGTGTATTAAAGAATGTTTTAATGCAATGAAAGTTTATCCAGTATTCAACAGAGCAAGTATGAATCTGCCATGTATAATTGCACAGAAATATTAAATTTATGTATAAAACAAAAACAAAAATATTTTATTCCTAACCTTACATATTTCTATTTTACTGTGGCTTTCATTAACAAAACTTTTCTCAAAAAAAATTTTCCTCTGTAATGAGCAAATCGGCAAATTTAAATGAAATTAATCCTCTATTCCTTTAAAACCTTATTTACATTAAAGGTAAAATAATTAGTTTTTTATGAAATGCGAGTACATATTTTTACGTTGATACATGGCTTTTGGGCAGGTGTAGTTACCTCCCCCGTACATAGAAGAAACTCTAAATCAAATTATAATTTCTCTTCTGCGCCGTAGAGTCAATCAAAACTTAATATGCAATCAGATGCTAACGATCTCCATCATTATTTTTTTTTCATCAATGGGATCTAATTAATTCTTTTTAAAAAGTAGGTGATTTCATCATTTTATTTCTATGAATTTGGACATTTGGGAATATGAATTATGACATGCCGTAGTTCTTACGCAATAATTAGAGACAAGGGAGATTTATATATTCAATAGACAATTTAAAAAGTCTATTATCGTTTTCTCTCCATCTTTCAATGGAAGCATAATTTGCACACCATGAACAGCACTATTCGATAAAGTTATTAGGTAAGTCAGGCGTAAGATTTAACTTGTGGAATAAAAACATCAATTAACCAATGACGTCTTAGTAATTATTATCTAAGACAAAATCTACATATTTAAGGCACAAACATTGGAAATTGTGCAACGTGCTTCAGACAATAATTTTTTTTTGAAAGGGCTCTTTGGAGTTTGGACCCATCTCATTTACTCAAAGATGTTTTTCCATCCATGATCCTCACAACCGAACTGTTTAAGTAATCAGTGGTTCCCAAAATTTGTCAGTAATTTCCCTCTGCATTAAGTTCAACCATCAAGATATCCCCTTTCATGAGTATGCGGAACAGAGTAGTTAAAACACACTGTGACTATTTACTAATTAATTCTAGAAATATACAATTATACTGATCAATATAAAGTTATACAATAACGCGGAAAGACAGCGGTTAGTAACTATTACCGTATACTCGTGTAGCCATAGAGAACGGCTAGTAACAACTAAAAGAAATTTAGTTTTCTCTTCTTTCGAGTTAGATTAATGAGATGGGTGAGGTTGCTTCTCGTGCACTAGTACATCAATATCAATATCAGGGTTAGTTTTGACAAGCTCGCATCGTATGTCACAATCCAATGAGTGAGATTTTTTCTAGTTAATAGGCTGTGTACTGTAATTACCAACACCCCTCCCCCTTCAAATTTCTTCCCAGGTAGAATTTTCCTCCTGTTTTGGAAATGCTGAGGCACTATACTCATTTTTTTTAATGAGGCGTATTTGCACTGACTCTCAGCGGTGCCCTTTTAGTTCGGAAAAGTTTCCTGCTATCTGATTGGTTAGAATTATCTCATTCACCCAATCAACGATCAGGAAACTTTTCCGAGCTAAAAGGGCACCCCTGCGAGTCGGTGCAAATCTGCCTCACAAAAAAGAATTGGCTAAAGCTACTTTCAGGCGACCTACCTTTAATTTCTATTTCTTAGTGACGAGCAAACGCTTTAGCCTAGTCAGCTTTTACAAATATAACTCTATTAACTCGTTATGTAACGTTACCTACGATCAAAATCAATTGCATTTGTAAACTTACTTGTCGAGAAAATTTTTACATTCCCAATGCAACATGAAATATATCATTAATACATATTCGCTTTTAACCCCTTTCAAATTTTTTTTATGAATATTTCAACTATTTCTCTCCCAGACATCGCTATAATTAAGATGAAAATTAAGAAAAACGGCAATAAAATCATAATTCAGGATAACATAGATATTTCATTCTCAATCGCGAAACAATGAAAACTAAAAATATGTCTCCAAGGCTTTGAGTCCAAATTCATTCTCTCTCTCTCTCTCTCTCTCTCTCTCTCTCTCTCTCTCTCTCTCTCTCTTTCCTGCAACTCACTTATAAATTCTGCAAGTATCTGTTACTATATTGTATATTTCGATCCATAAATAACCTTCTGAGGAAATATACCAATCCTCAAAATACAGTATAATCATTCTCATAATGGAAAAAGAAGCATCTGGAATCTGTTAACTGCATTCCCATTGTACACGATTAAACGCACACATCGATAAATAAATCCCGGAACACTTCAAGAGTTTTCCAAATTTATTACTGGAGATTCATCGACTAAAATACTCCTTCAGTCGTATTCAGGATAGAATGTTTTATGGAAAATTGAATGATGGATGAGCGAAGTTTATATTTGTGTGTTCAGCGCTATAACGATCATTAACACACATAACCGTTCATCTCAGGTATGTGATTAATCTAACAAAGCTGCACTGTTGACAATTTATTCAGTGTTTCGAAAGTGTGTATTCTTAGCATACTATTGATAACAGTTAATAAGGACAAATACAGTAGGACATCATTTGAAATTCTAATCATGAAAATTTTGATAAATTTCATAAAAACAATTACATCATTATAATTTCTGAAATCATTGTCTATCGTATCTTCACTTTAGTCTTCACAGTGATTTTTGCAAAATCTGTAAAATTAAGAAATCTTGTTGCTGTAAAGGTTAATAAGAAAAAAAAATGCAAGTTAAAAAGTTATGTTCACTGCGATTATTATATATTTTATCTATGAATCTATTTACAAACCATTGCTGTAACTAATAACTTAGAAATTTCAAGACTATCGAAAAGTCGACGGGATGACTAAGATAATTAGCCCCAGAAAATCCAATAGTTCAGTCTGCGCCAATTTTAAAAATAACAGATCCATAACATCACCAGGAGGAATTGTAGGGTGTGAATGCAATTGGGGTTTATTTAAAAGATAGGGGTAAAACCCTATTAACACGAGAGATAGAATGAAAATCCTTGAGGATATGAAATGGGTGAAATGTTTCGTTGGAAACATGGCATGAAAACCAAAGTATGTGGAGTGTACTTAGATCAAGAATGGTACTTCTTGCCAGTGGGTGAGGTGATGGTCTGGGGTAAGGGAATGCAATCTCCTTTAGAGACATTATTAGAATGTATAAAGGCAAAACCTTACATACAGGATTATGTTTCTTGATCGGCGGGGGTAAAACACAAAGTTAATGTTACGAAGACTGTAATCGGGTAGATAAATATTTCTGTAGGACCATGGTTCTTTATAAGTATACCTTGAAACTATAAAATCATATTGAGATGAGAATGGGCTAACAATATAGAGGAATAATATGCTGATATAACGTCCTCTGATTATAAGATGGGAACTTTATTATGTAAGTAGTTGTGGTGCCATCAGATTAGACGATGGAAAAGCTCAGCGAAAACGATCGTCCAATTCAAAGATAGTAATAAATGCCTTTGACTTTACATAATATAACTCTCAAAAGCATTTCAATATCATTTGACTGAAAGATTGGATCTTCCGCATAAAAGGTAGCACTAGTGCTACATAACTGGCAGGTGGTAGGATTCTTTTGAAAATAGAGATCCCTTCTGATCTGAATGAATGATAGAAAGACTCCTCAGAAGAGAGAATTTTACTTAAAGATTCTATATAGCCAGTTTTTTAATAAGAAAAATGAAAATAGGACTTTCATTAAACGAAGATTGTGCGAGTTGAAGACTGATACCAGCTTTCATTATTTCTCTAAAATATCGTTTGTGAAAAAAATTCAAACCGAAAAATTCAGCTAAGGTGGCTTACCAGAAAGACGTATTATGCAATTTTCAGTGTAGCAAAGAAAAATGGTGTTTCATCCATTGTTAGATTAGACTACCGCTAGAGTATGTTTTGAAGCAAGACAATAAAAATGACACTCCATCTCACGGCTCAGTCTAATTAATGGCCTACGCAGAAAAGTTTTTTTATTACACCAGCAGTGTCTTTTGTTTATAATAAATAATCCCTTCCTCTGCATTAGTTTAGGTTTACGCAATATGTATTGCTCAGGACATAAATGAATTTATTTATCCAAAGCTTTAAGGAGTAATATGACCGTTACAATTAATGCAAAAGATTTGTTCAGAAATACAAATATTCTAATTTTGATGTACAAAATTGACCAGTAACAGGTATTTCTGTGGCACGGTTAAGCGATATAGCACCGTAATTATAGAAGAGAATTTGAGGATGTGAATTCTGGGACAAGACGGCTGGAATCTCTATGCCAGAAGACTGTCTGGTAATAAAACGGGTATTTTTCAGGTTAATTATGTAAGGATGCATTACACAGCTAAAATAAAAAATAAACTTTTCAAAACTTTTTTCTTTGCTTTTACAATATATACTGTCTCAGATTCCCAGGCACTGCGATGATAAGCAAGATATTCATACCGCATTTATGAATATTAAACATTAATTATCAAATTTTAATTTTGACATCGAGTTTTTCACGAAACTACAAAGGCGGCTAAGATCTCATTTCGAGTTTCTTCC
>NC_090759.1:52167809-52170309 GCF_036898095.1 Palaemon carinicauda
GACAAACAATACCATATTTAAGACGGTTTGGAATAACACCTGTGACTATAGAATGCCAAAACAAGGAATAAATATTTGAATAATCGACATGATATGACTAAAGTCCCGTTTAAAGTTTTATTTTTAGAACCTTAACCACTCGTATACCGGTTTCTGTAGCTACAGATTAGGCTCTGTAAATAAAAATGGTTGCTAAACGTGGGAAGTGCGATTAGAGTTCGCATCATAGCAGAACCTGTTTGATAGGCCTGCCTCAAGCATAAGTTTCATTAAACTTATGCTTTTAGGCAAAAAATGTTAGATTTTTCTGCTAAATCTTCTAGATTATTTACGTTCATAATATGAGATCTTTTGCGTTGGCTGAGGATAACCATAGTCATTATACACATTTCACATGTTTGTAACATTTACAGTTTTTACAGTTTACTTGATAGCTACTACTGAGTGTTGGCCATGTCAGTCCATCCACTGAGCATTCGATAATGCATCAGTCTGTTCCAAAATCTCATTCAATTTCTGGTTATTTGGGAAGCTTTCATACGGATGGTAAGAAAAGGAGGGTAGCAACTACAAAATAAATTATAAAAAATAAAACAACAATAAAATAAAAATGTGTCCAAAGGGGGCTTTACAAACATCACCAAAATGCTTCATTTACTAATCATTGTTTTAATTAGCGAATAAGATAGATATTATCAGACATTACTAAAATAGCGATCATTCGGGCTAACATCAAGTTAGTTACTAGACAGTTGCTGAGTAAAACTCTAAAAAGAAACCAAATGACCATCGTATAGCATAAGCACGAGAGTAACCATTCGAGTTTTTTCCTTGTCGGTCGAGGTCCAGATGAAATATTATCGAAAATCTTTACAAAAATCAAAAGTATGACCTAAAGTCGTCATAGGATAGTGAAATGAATTTCTCCAGTCTAATCCTTTTTTTATTTACATCTCTCTCTCTCTCTCTCTCTCTCTCTCTCTCTCTCTCTCTCTCTCTCTCATATATCTCTCTCTCTCTCATATATATATATATATATATATACACATCTATATATATATATATATATATGTATATACAGTATATATATATATATAAATATATATATATATACATATATACATCTAAATATATATATATATACATATATACATCCAAATATATATATATACATATATATAGATATATATCTATATATATCTATATATATATCTATATATATATATATATATATATACATATATATATGTATAATTATATATATATAAATATACATATATATATATATATATATATCTATATCTATATCTATATCTATCTATATATATATATATATATATATATACATATACAGACATACTGTATATACAGACATATATCGATAGATATACATGCATATATGCTTAAAAAGCATCACATCAATATCACGTATGATTTTATGACAGCTCATTGATACCGTACATTAATTAATGACGCCACATCGTCATTTCAATAACTTACATTATTAGATAACGTCATGTCAGTCATCAATAACGATTCCATGACGTTCTACGCACAGCTTCAAAATAGCATTAATATTCTATGCCACATTCTATAACCTCGCCGCCAAATCTGCTCACATGCTTGCGTCAATGCAACAGTCTATACAACGATTTTATTTGACTCATCATTATTCAGGTGTTGGTACCTAAATGTATTTTTCCATTGTGTGCTCTCTCTCTCTCTCTCTCTCTCTCTCTCTCTCTCTCTCTCTCTCTCTCTCTCTCTCTCTCTCTCTCTCTCCAGTTATCATTTATATATGTCAATACACACGAATGCAGACATTGAGATACGTACTACCGCTAGAGAGTTATTGGGTCCTTTGTCTGGCCAGACAGTAATAAATAAGATCCATCTCTCTGGTTACGGCTCATTTTTGTCTTTGCCTACAAAAACACTGAATAATATGGCCTATTTCTACTACATTCTCCCGTGTTTTCATACACCTAGCAAAATTAAGATTACCACACCATTCTTCTTCGTTCAAGTGGTCAACTACTGCAATGTAGTTGTTCAGTGGCTGCTTTCCTCTTGGTAAAGGTAGAAGAGACTCTTTTAGCTTAGGTAAGCAGTTCTTCTCGGAGAAGGACACTCCAAAATCAAAAGAGTCTTGGTTAATGCCATAGCCCCTGTAACATGGCATTCCACTGTATTGGATTAGAGTTCTATTTCTTGGGGGTACACATAGGCACACTATTTTATCTAATTTTTCCTCCCTTAGTTTTTTTTTGGGGGGGGAGTTTTTTTTATAAATAGATCAAAAAATCTAATTTATCATTATTAATATTCTCTAAATATTTTATTTTGATTATTTATACTATTCTCGTAGTTTATTCATTTCCTCGTTTCCTTTCCTCACTTGGCTACTATTGCCCTTAGGGTTATAATATCTTGCTTTTCTAACTAGGGTTATAGACCAGCTTGTAATATATATATATATATATATATATATATATATATA
>NC_090759.1:52172324-52189824 GCF_036898095.1 Palaemon carinicauda
TATTATATATATATATATATATATGTGTGTATACATATATATATATATATATAATATATATATATATATATATATATATATATATATATATATATGTATATATACTATATACATACATACATACACACACATATATATATATATATATATATATATATATATATATATATATATACATATATATACATATATATATATATATATATATTATATATCATATATATATTATATATATACATATATATACTATATATATACATATATATATATTTTTGGGCTCAAGCCATGGCGTCCTGATGGAAGGTTCCTGTTTGGTAGCTTCCTTGGGTATAAGACTACTAAGATATTCCCAGAGAATTTAACCACAGGTTATCACAGAATTCTAACTTCTGGAGCGAGTATCTCAAAGGTTTCCCTTTAAGACATCGTAATACAACAGGGGACACGCATGTCTGAACGTGCCACATAGCTATCTCCACCCCGAACAGAGTTAATGCTTCGGTGTGTAAGGGCTGAGAATAGCTGGGAGCCGTTCCACAGCTAATCTCACTCGTGGCTACTACTGATACTCGAGACGTAAACAAACGGACGCCATTGCTCTAATGACGTCACGCGCGTCTTCATCCTTTGTTTAGTAGCTGCCCTACTTAGACGGATTTTCCTTGTGTTATCTTTATCGCTTTGCATCTTCGCTATGTCGTTACCTTCAGCCTCGCCTTCTTCTGGAAAGTTGAGTACAAGGTTCCAGTATTGTTTAATTAAGCTCTGGCCGTAAAGTAAATATTATTTTGCGAAATAATTGATGTTTTGTGGCAGAGCTGTGCCTCTACCGGACCCGCCATTTTATGGCGTCGTTGTTGTTTTGCATGTCTTATTTAGTTAGCCACGCTTCCTGCCGGCGTGCCGCCGTTGTGCCGGCGGCCGCCATCCTGGTATCTAACTGACTTTTGAAAATTGTCTGTTCTAATGCCAGAATCTATGCGGGAGCGAGCTCCGGCATGCCGGCGGCTTGCCGGATGCCCCAGAGGCGTCAAGAATACTTGCACCCCCTCACTGTAGCTATCATAAGACTAGGATAGCCCTACATAGCAAATAGATAAGCTGCTTTGCTTTTAAGATCAGTACCTAGTACTGCTCTATTAGTGATCATGCTGTCTCTTTGCATTCTTCTAAATTCCAGCATGCTATGTGCATCTTAGCACGGCTGGTTGCCAGAAGCAGTTACCTTTAATGAGGCCTTCTGGCTCTTAACTGGGAACCGAATGAATTCGATCCAACCTTGTCCTTGGCTTTCCATGGAGTTCCAAAATAATGGGAATCCTAGGAAACTATATCCAATGATCTCGGTCATTTGGATTATCCCAGGACCAAGCTTATGGTAACCAGCCGGGCGAGATGCATGGAGCGTGTTCTCCTTTACTGTTTTCATTCTCTATGCATCACACCTTCTTTAAGTTAAAATTAATGATTAATATTAACTTAGTTTAAGAGCCATTCTTATGACTCCCCCATACTCATTTTCTCTTTCTTCCACAGGAGGAGCAGATGAAGTGTGACTTCGCCTTCTGCGCTGTGAAACGCCCGCAGTTTTACGGGCATACGGCTTGCAGGACTCACGCCCCTTGTGCAGACAAGAAAGGGGATTTGAAGTTCTGGAATCCACTGGATTGTACGGTCTGCCAGGCCCACCTAGTTGAGGCCTTCCATAACCCTCCCTCAGCGGAGGTTAGAGACATTTCTCGTGAAAAGCTGCGCAAGTGGGCGCGTGGCTTTCAGAAAAATGCTACCGGACCGTACCTGGCCACCGAAGAACTGAGGTCCCTGTTGTTCCCTAAGGCCTCCCCTGACTCAGTGGTTCCGAAAGAAGCAATCCCCACTGTCCAAATTACGGTGGAACCTGATGTGGTCATGGCTCAGTCCATGCATGAGTGTCGTTTAGATTCCGAGGATGATGAACAGATCTCTGACGTCTCGGAAGACACGAGAAGACGCTTATGGCTCAAGGAGCCGAAGAGGACGAAGACAAGGTGGAATACACCGAGTCGGAGCTTGGAGCTCCTCCCTCATCCATCCCTCCGCCTACTCCTACACCGACGGATGTGTCCATTCCGTCTACCTCCTCGACCCCGGATCCTTCTTCGTCTACCCAAGAACTGATCCGGCTGATTAGAGCTGTCATGGACGACAGACTGAAGGAGAACCAGGAGTCCATCAGGTCAATGATTGGATCCAGAGAACCGAAGAAGATTTCGGTTAAGGATCTCCCAGCTTGCTCTCATGCCAACCCGTGGAGGTATGCAGAGCATATGGTTATTGCGACCGGCAGGATCTTTGTTAGTGACAAGATCGGCACGGTCCCGTTGGAAGATGTGGAGTTCTTCCCAAGCTTCGAGGCCTACCCGGACTGTTACGTCCGGCTTCGTTCCGAACCTGCCTCGAAGGAAGAGACCGAACCTAAAGAAGAGATAGTGTTCGATCTCGCAAAGGCCCAGGCTATGCTAGCCTCCGCATTTAAGAGCAGGGGCTTTACCTGCTCTAAGCTTCCTGCCTTGAGCAAGAAGCATCCTACATACGTCGCACCTGACACTGCGGTTCTTCCTTTCTTGGAAAAGGCCTTAGCTGCATGCCTTAAAGCGGCGGAAGAAGGAAAACCCTGCCCTGCACTGGAGGAGTGCAGACCCTTCTCCATCGTGACCCCCCTGACGCTCGACACTGGAAAGATGTTCAGCATACTTTCGTCGTGGGTAGGCTCGATCCTGACGTCGCCGGACGTCAGTTTAATGAGGACCTCCCTAAGCTCAATGATCACCTCCTTCGCCGGGAACAAGACACGAAGGAGAGGCTTGCGGCATCTCTTTCTCATCAAGTCCAACTGGAAGTGATGGCCTGTGACACAAGAGTACCTGATCACTACATGGTACTAGCCAAATCCCACTTACTTACAGTAATGAAGGACTTGTACCATTTCATAAAGGCTCGTAGAGCCTGTCGTGAATTCGTGTTTGTCGGTGCCACCGTGAAACACGAACCCCGGAGGCTGATTTCCTCCAACATCTGGGGAAAGCACCTGTTTCCTTCTGACCTTGTCAAGGAAATAACTGACAGAGCCGCCACGGAGAATAGGAACCTTCTCCACAAGTGGGGCATATCCAGAAAAAGGAAACCCTCTCAGGACGATGGACCTCAGCCTAAGAGGAAACCACAGAAGCCAAAACCCCAGCAACGTCAGCAACGACGTCAGTTTCCGGGACCCGCTACCTCCCAAGTGGTTGCCCAACCACAGCAGACCTTTCAATTGGTCCCCCAACCGGTGTTGTCACAGTCACCGGTCTTCACCCCTGCCTTTGAGCAACCATCCACTACCTTTCATGCCAAAGGTAGAGGCTCGTCCAGGGGTGCAAGCAGAGACGCATCTCGTCGTCCCTCCAGAGGTAGAGGAGGAAAGGGAGCTAGCGGCCGAGGCAACAAGTCCTCGGGACACCAGAAGCAATGAAGTGCTTCCGGTGGGAGGAAGACTCCGCCAATTCCAGGATCGTTGGACCTTCGATCCCTGGGCACACAGCATCATCAAGAACGGTCTAGGCTGGAGTTGGGTGCAACCACCCCCAATCTTCCAGCGGTTCTTTCAACAATCGACCCCCATTCTGGAAGAATATGTTCTAGACCTCTTGAACAAGAAGGTGATAAGGAAGGTAAAGTCCACCAGGTTCCAAGGGAGACTGTTTTGCGTTCCCAAGAAGGACTCAGACAAGCTCAGAGTCATTCTGGACTTATCCCCCCTCAACAAGTTCATAGAGAACAACAAATTCAAGATGCTGACGCTTCAACAAATAAGGACCCTTCTGCCTCAAGGTTCCTACACGGTCTCTATAGACCTGGCGGATGCCTATTGGCACATTCCAATGAACCATCACGCTTCCTCCTACCTAGGATTTCGACTCCAAAGGAAAAGCTACGCCTTCCGGGCCATGCCATTCGGCCTCAATGTGGCCCCTCGGATCTTCACAAAGCTGGCGGATGCCATAGTACAACAGCTCCGCCTAAGAAACGTCCAGGTGATGGCCTACCTCGACGACTGGCTAGTCTGGGCTCCATCGCCCGAAGAGTGTGCAAAGTCTTGCAACGAAGTTACCCAGTACCTAGAACACCTGGGATTCAAGATCAACGAGAAGAAATCTCGCCTCTCTCCAGCTCAGAAGTTTCAGTGGTTGGGAATCCACTGGAATCTTCAGTCACACCGCCTTTCCATCCCCCAGAAGAAAAGGAAGGAAATAGCAGGGTCTGTCAAGCGACTACTGAAATCCAAACGCATTTCAAGACGACAGCAGGAACGAGTTCTAGGCTCTCTACAATTCGCCTCAGTGACAAACCCAGTGCTTCGCGCACAGCTAAAGGATGCCGCGGGAGTCTGGAGACGCTCGGCATCCATCGCTCGAAGAGACCTCAAGAGACGGCTTCCAAACAGACTTCGACGCCTCCTAAAGCCGTGGTCGGAAGCAAAGGCCCTGAAAAGGTCCATTCCTCTCCAACACCCTCCTCCATCACTCAACATCCACACGGATGCCTCACTGGAAGGCTGGGGAGGTCACTCCCACCTGAAACAAGCTCAAGGGACCTGGTCTCCACTATTCAAGACGTTCCACATAAACATCTTGGAGGCCATGGCGGTCCTTCTTACTCTGAAGAAGTTATCCCCGCCGCCCTCGATCCACATCCGTCTAACCCTAGACAACTCGGTGGTAGTTCGTTGTCTCAATCGCCAAGGCTCAAGATCGCCCCAGATAAATCAGGTGCTTCTCCCAATCTTCCGTCTGGCGGAGAAGAAGAAGTGGCACCTGTCTGCAGTTCACCTACAAGGATTCCGCAATGTGACAGCGGATGCTCTATCTCGGACAAACCCGATAGAGTCGGAATGGTCTCTAGACGCAAGATCATTCTCCTTCATCTCTCATCAAGTCCCAGAACTTCAGATAGATCTCTTTGCAACGAGCGACAACAATCAACTTCCTCTGTACGTAGCCCCGTACGAGGACCCCAAAGCAGAAGCGGTGGACGCCATGTCACTGGACTGGAACAGATGGTCCAAGATATACCTGTTCCCTCCCACCAACCTTCTGTTGAAAGTCCTCTCCAAACTGAGAACCTTCAAAGGGACAGCGGCCCTAGTGGCTCCCAAGTGGCCCCGGAGCAACTGGTACCCCCTGGTCCTGGAGCTGCAGCCCAAGCTGATCCCTCTCCCGGGCCCAGTTCTCTCTCAACAAGTACAGAAGTCGACTGTCTTCGCTTCATTATCGAAAATCAAGGACCTTCATCTCATGATTTTCTCTCCCTTGCCGCAAAGAAGAGGTTTGGGATCTCGAAGAAAAGTCTAGACTTCCTAGAGGAATACAAGACCGAATCCACGAGACGGCAATATGAATCATCCTGGAGGAAATGGGTCTCCTTTGTCAAAGCAAAAAATCCTAAAGAGATCACCATTGATTTCTGTATGTCCTTCTTCATTCACCTTCATGGACAAGGATTAGCAGCCAATACGATTTCAACCTGCAAATCGGCTTTGACTAGACCAATTCTATATGCTTTCCAAATTGATCTGTCCAACGACATCTTTAACAAATTACCAAAAGCATGTGCTCGCCTACGCCCAGCACCCCCTCCGAAACCGATCTCCTGGTCACTAGACAAGGTACTCCATTTCGCCTCTAACTTGGACAATGATTCATGCCCCCTCAAGGATCTGACTCAGAAAGTTATATTTTTATTTGCTCTCGCCTCGGGAGCTCGAGTCAGCGAAATAGTGGCATTATCAAGAGAAGAGGGACACATCCTGTTTGCTGATTCAGGAGAAGTGACCCTCTCCCCTGATCCGACGTTTCTCGCTAAAAACGAATTACCCACCAAAAGATGGGGCCCTTGGAGAATATGCCCCCTGAAGGAGGATGTCTCTCTATGTCCAGTAGAGAGTCTCAAGGTCTATCTTCGCAGAACTTCGAACTTTGGTGGAGGCCAACTCTTCAAAGGAGAAACATCGGGCAGCGACCTGTCACTGAAACAATTAAGAGCGAAAATCACCTACTTCATTCGCAGAGCGGATCCGAACAGTACACCCGCTGGTCATGATCCTAGAAAAGTGGCATCGTCTCTGAACTTCTTTCAGAGCATGGACTTTGAGAGCCTTAAAAACTTTACGGGCTGGAAGTCCTCGCGAGTTTTCTTTAAACATTATGCGAAACAAGTGCACGAAGTCAAACATTTTGTGGTAGCCGCAGGTAGTGTTATGAAACCTGCACCTAACTCTGCGTAGAACAGTGAGTTACTTGGGACTCTAACTCTTCGGGTGCCTATGTTGACCCTCGAGCGATTCATAGTGATGTCTAAAAACACTTAGTGCTTTTATAACTGTTCTTATCCCAGGTGAAATGTCATAGTGTCACACAAGTGCCGCATGCCTTGAGCATGATGTGTTGTTTAAAGACTTGCGTTCCTCGAGAACGAGTACCTACTAATCCTGAAATTCCTTTTCAGATTCAAGAGCAAGCCTTTATTTCTATGTACATTATTATTACTGTAAATGAACTTTACTTTTGGTGTAAATTATTTAATTTCTGCATTGTGAAATAAAATTTCTATTTTATTACTTATGCGTCTCTTTCAGCTCCTACCTACTATGAAATACATACTGTCATAGTTTTATTTATTCCTCCTCTCTTATGGTCATGAAGAATTTAAGATGTTTAATCCTAAATTATATTCACCTTGTCTCAGTAAGGTTCCTACACGAATACTTACTTCTGATAACCAGGAGATGAACTCTATACACAGTGCCCAACCACCACTGGCCTAATTCAGAATGTTCCTATACAAATATCAAACATTCTGCTTCATCTCTAAGTTCTTAAAAGTTCTTCTGTCAGGATGAATAGCCCTTCAATACCACTTTGACGTCGGCATAGCCCATGGGAACTTCCTACCAATGGGGGGCAGGATACTTCGTTCCTATGGTTCTTACCTAAGATTACTTTGCTGTTTTGTCAATGCCTAGGCACTTAACACTGGGGGAAAATCTACCACGATACATTGATTCTCTGGTACTCTTCCATCAGGACGCCATGGCTTGAGCCCAAAAAACGGATTTTGAGCGAAGCGAAAAATCTATTTTTGGGTGAGATAGCCATGGCGTCCTGATGGACCCTCCCTACTACTTCGTCCAGTTTTGTTCCCACCCTACACAATTGTATCATGGTGATGGGCAGCAACTGGCGTCAGGATAAAGACGCGCGTGACGTCATTAGAGCAATGGCGTCCGTTTGTTTACGTCTCGAGTATCAGTAGTAGCCACGAGTGAGATTAGCTGTGGAACGGCTCCCAGCTATTCTCAGCCCTTACACACCGAAGCATTAACTCTGTTCGGGGTGGAGATAGCTATGTGGCACGTTCAGACATGCGTGTCCCCTGTTGTATTACGATGTCTTAAAGGGAAACCTTTGAGATACTCGCTCCAGAAGTTAGAATTCTGTGATAACCTGTGGTTAAATTCTCTGGGAATATCTTAGTAGTCTTATACCCAAGGAAGCTACCAAACAGGAACCTTCCATCAGGACGCCATGGCTATCTCACCCAAAAATAGATTTTTCGCTTCGCTCAAAATCCGTTATATATATACACTATATGTATAAATATGCATATATATATATATATATATATATATATATATATATATATATATATATATATATATATATATAGTGTGTGTATATATATATGTATAAATATATATATACACATACACATATATACATATATACATATATACACACATATATATACATATATACATATGCACACATATATATATATATATATATATATATATATATATATATATATATATATATATATATATATATATATATATATATCATATATATATACACATATATATACATATATATATATATATATATATATATATATATATATATATATATATATATATATATATATATATATCATATATATATATACACGTACATATATATATATATATATATATATATATATATATATATATATATATATATATTGATATAGGCGTAAACCTCGCAGTAATACCTAATGTTTAGATGCAAAAACTATGTGAATTCTCGCCGGTTCTGCTTATTTTTCAAGACACCCTCTAGATTCTAGAGGACTGATACAGTGATAAAAATCTAAAAATATATACGATAGATTAGGAGTATGAACAAACTCGTAATGAATTTAGAATAATAAAGCATAAAAATAAAGCCACCTTTGTGGGCGTGGCCCATATCCAAGTCAGTGGTGTTTGCTACACGGCCGCGGTACTGTGTGCCTAGGCAACAGTCAGGTATTAACTGATGGAGAATCTGTATGTATACAACCCGTTCCAGTCAAGAACAGCACAAATTTCAAACACAGTGAGACAAGTATATACAGGCATTAACAAGTTATCTGTGCAAGGGGAGAGCGATAACAATATACAATAAAACAGAAATACCGTTACAGTATACGAGGGTGTGATACACGTGCTGTACATGGCTCCCCCCTAAAAAAAGATAAACATACGAAATAGGGTGCTCTGCTCTTAAGGGGTGTACTGTAGACAGACCCAGACATTTTTGCCACGCATGTTAAGGAGGGATGCTTTAAGCGTACGACATATTATGAGCAAAGGGCCTGTATAAGGGGGCATTAAGGGTGATTTGCTAGTGTCAATGGGCAGGAAAACCTGCGTTGCTGAGTGCAGATCTGTGTTACTGCATATGTTCCTTAGCTAGGGGCTTGTAAGTCTGGGGGCTTAGAGTAAAATTTCCCACTAAGTGAGGTAGACGCTGGATATTGTCAAACGAGGATGCCGACTGGAAAAATTCGGCAGGAACGACCAACGGGTAGCCATACACCATTTCGGCTACTGAGACATCCAGTGCGTCTTTGGGATTGGTCTTTAGTCCAAAAAGGACACAGGGAAGCTGGATAAACACGTTGGAGTCCTTGCAGCGGGACATCAAAGCTGCTTTGAGGGTACGGTGAAAACTTTCAACACTGCCGTTGGCAGCAGGGTTGTATGCGGTTTAATGAAGTGTGTTACCCAGGTGCTTCGCTAATGATGAACACAATTGAGAGGTGAAAGTGGTTCCCCTATAGGAGGTAATATGCTCAGGGATACCAAATCTTACCATCCATCCTGATAGCAAGGCAGATGTACACGAGGCAGACGTTGCAGTTTCCATGGAAATGTCTTTAGGCCAACGAGTGGAGCCGTCGATGATGCTATACCCGTAACGATGTCATTGTGATGTGGGTAGGGGATTTACAATATCAATGTGAATTTGGGCAAAGCGCTGCTAAGGTTGAGGAAAGGTGCATAATCCTGAATCCATGTGTCGACGTACTTTTGAGGCTTGGCATGAATTACAGGTGCAGACCCAATCCTTAGCATCCTTACTAATGCCATGCCACATGAACTTTATCTTCAGTAGCTGTGCAGTAGAACGGCGTGAGGGATGTAAAAGGCCATGAATGAAATCAAACGCCAGTCAGCGCATGGTAGAAAGTATCCGTGGTCTAGGTCTACCAGTACTGACATCACAGAGGAAAGTTGGGTTGAAGTTATCGAGAGGGACATCATGCCAATGGAGGGATGTCCAGGAAGTCCTACATGCTTGGTACTCTGGATCCTTTCATTGGGCTTCTGCTAAGGCGTGGTAATCCAATTCCAGGTGAATGGCAGCCAATGTGTTTCTTGACAGGACATCAGCAACAGAATTCATTTTCCCAGGGACGTGCTGAAGGGTACAATTGTATTCAGCTACGGCGGAGAGATGTCTGTGTTAACGAGCGGACCAGGTGTTGGGCTGTCACGTGAAAGCGTGCCCCAGAGGCATACCTTCCAAGAAATGGTGAAATGGCGGACAGTCAAGTGCACTGTCAGCAATTCACTGGCGGACAGTCAAGTGCACTGTCAGCAATTCACGGTCAAAGGTAGAGTAGCCAGATTCCTTGGACAGTTTTCTACGGAAGAAGGCCAATAGGCGGGGTGAGCCATTGACCACCTGTTCGAGGATTGCCCCAATAGCAACATCACTGGCATCGGTGGACCAGAGAGATGTATGTGGCACGGGAAAATCGAGAGCAACAGGGGTTGATAAGGCATTTTTTGCATTGCAAAATGCCTCTTCTTGAAGGGGACCCCACTTCAGGTCTTTTGGCTTGCTCATGAGGGAGCCAGAGAAGGGGGCAAGAGTGGCTGGCAGCGATGGCTGGCAAGAAAAGGTGATGAAAATTGATCATGCCCAAGAATTCTTCCAGTGCTTTGAAGGTCGGGGGCTTGGGGAAGTTCTGAACGACTGCTACCTTCTCAGGGAGAGGATGGACTCCTTCAGGAGTGATGCGGTGACCTAAGAACGCTACTCCGTTGGCTCCAAAGGTACACTTGTCCTACCAAACTACATGGCTGGTCTGTTGTAGGAGGTCGAGCATGATGCATAGATGAAGGATGTGTGCCTCTTTGTTGGAAGAGAACACAAGTATGTCAGCCACATAATATAACAGAAGGGGAGGTGCCCTAAGATGCCGTCAATGAGACGTTGAAAAGTGGCCTAAGCATTATGAAGACCAAAACAGGACTAATTGAAGGTGTATGTACCAGGCACCTGTAATTCCCACACAGACGTAGAGAGCCATCTTTCTTCAGGACGATGTGTACGGGTGACGACCATGGGCATGAGGCATTTTGGCAAAGGCCCATTTCTTCCATTTCAGCGAACAATTGTTTAGCAGCTGCCAAACGATCCGGTACAAGACGTCTGAATCACGTGAACATTGGGGGCCCTATCGTCTTCATATGGTGATAAATACCGTGTTTCACGGGAACCATGGGCGTTTGACGAAGTTCTGGACAGAAAACCTCCGGGTACGACATGAAGAGGTGGGCGTAGGCATCCACGGGTGCACTGATGTAGAGAGCGAGGTCATAATGGGCAGGTTAGAGGGGCGTTGAGGAGTATGAATCTGCATTGACTACTCGTCGGTGAGCTACAATAACCAGGATGTGAAATTGTGAGAGGATTCTGCACCGAGGATTGGCAATGTACCATCAGCAACGAGAAGCTTCCAAATATATTTGGCGCTTCCAAACAATAATGTGAGGGTTTCACAACCGTGGGTGGGTATCGCAGATCTGTTGGCAGCTACCAGGCGGATGTCGGACGACTTAGACAAACTACTTCGTGTACTGGAGAGTGGCCTTGGCAGAAGAGAACTGCAAGCACCTATGTCTAACAAAAGTCGTACACGTGTACCTGCGTCATGTAAAAAGAAAAGATCAGTGACAGGTGAGACCACCGCTGCAAGCGATGGCCTACTTAAACGTTTTTTGGCCACTGATAATCATTCACACATTTCTTTGCAGCAGCCCCAAATTTGGAGTGGTACTAGCATAACTGCAGCCAATGGGCGTCAGTAAGTGGCTGTAAAGGTCGTTGTTTGGAGCTTAAGCGAGTGATGGTTGATGGGCAGTTTTATCACCAATCTGGCACGTCATGAGGTGGGCGTTTGTGCTTTGCTGCATTCACGTCAGTTTCAGTTGATGTTGAATAGTTGTCTACTTCATCAGGAGAGGAGGCATTGATGGAGGACTTGAAGGTGATGAAGTGGCTGTCTATAAGGGCGTCGACTTTGATCATCAGGACCTTCATGAGCAAAATATCAACATCGGGGATGGCAGCATGTACAGGTTCGGGTAGGCGCCGTATCCAGAGGACACGCAACAAATTCACTTCACGAAGAGAGCCACCTGAGGTAGGTTGCAGACGATCGTTACTGGTCATTTCCATGAGGGCGAGTGAAGCCTTTGGTTCCCCAATAGTTGTTGACAGAGCTGAAAACGTTTTGTTATGCGGGTGGCTGGCAATGGCGAGTATTGCTCCAGGAGATATGATTTGAGGGTGTTGTACGTTATTTGTCTGTTCCCTTGCTCGCACAGCCAATCGGAGATTTCCAGGAAAGTGTCCTCAGGGATAGCTGCGAGAACGTAACCTGCTTTGGTACTTGACTAAGTCACGCCCTTGATGCGAATCTAGACTTCAGCACACTGGAACTAGGCCAACGGTTCTCCGCTGGCGAAGGACGGTAGTTTCAGGGGAGCAGCGTTGATATTAGAGTCAGTGAACCTGGGAAAGTGGGAGGCAGCTGGACACTCCGGAGGTTCCCAATGTGTGGAGGTGCCAGTTAGGTATTAACTGATAAGCGGAGTAAATGTAACTAACTTTATTTCGATGGAGCATCAGTATATACACAACTCGTGCCAGTCAAAAACGGCACAAAAATTCAAACATAGTGAGACATGCATATACAGGCCTTAACAACTTACCAGTGCAAGGGGACAGCGATAACGACAATATACAATAAAAAAAAAATACCGTTACAGTGTACGAGTGTGTGTGATATGCATGCGGTACAGCTGCAAGCCCTTGAAGGCCAAAGATATGGCTAGCGATGTAGCCGGGACCAATATGTTGACATTTCTACAGGCCGAAGGCCTGTCAAGTTGCCACTCATATTTTCTTTGTACTTCTTGGTGTATATTAAAATCTTTTGCCTACTTTTTCATTATTCGTGAACCAATCTTCATGAAAGTTTGTATGTATATTCTATGGTTGGGTATCTATCGATATTTTGAGCGTAATTCCCAAAGTTCAAACTCACTAATTAGTAAATGATTAAAGAATGAAAAAAAATAATAATTTCGACAACTGTCGGGTCAACGTGAAATTTGGTATGTAGCCTCTAGAAAAGTATTTTCATTGATCACTAATGTTAAACCATTAAATAATAACTTATTGGTAATTATTTTTGAGGTACTAATTTCAAAAGCCTACTCCCCCCTTAATACTCTGCCAATCTGTTGGAAACTTGCTATGTGTATGCTAGAAGGATACCCACATCGATGCTCTGAGCCTGATTTTTTATTTTTGTTTTTTTATTAGTAATTGATTAAAAAAATCAACTCTCAAAGTTCCCAGAAAATGGCTGTGTTTGGTGTAAAGTAAAACAGGAAGGACAGGTCACAGGAGATTATAAAGTACATTTGATTAAATCACTCTGATCTTTATTGATTAGTAACTTAATGATTTGAAGAAAACATTCGTATTTGTTGTTAAATGAAAGGGCAGAGACAGGAGAACACAATGGTGCAGTAGACAGGAATACTCTCTCCGACATTGGTTAGTAATTAACGATTAATTGATGAGAACAATGGATTTTCAACGTAGATGGAAAGCCGTCATGTTTTGTGTTAAATGGATAAGAGAACATTAATATACAATTAACCGAATGGTTATTGATTTTTTTAATTATTAATTAACCACAAAATGTACAGAATATTCACTGTCACTGCTGAAGTGATAAAGGAATTCATTAACTTGAATCAATGCACTCAGATACCCGGTGAGCCGGGACAATTCCAATCATGTTCAATGCATCAGTGACCACTTCTATTCATGGATCATAATATTGGTGACATGAAAGGCATGGACGCCCGTCTCTTTTGCAGCTCATGCACGAAAAAAATAAACAGTTACACCTTCAGCTTGTAGTAGTTCATTCAAATTGTTATAAGCAGACACTGCAGTAAAAACATGGAATGAAACATCTTCTAATTGTGAGTTGTCATATACATATAAAACTAGGTTATTTACTAAAACTTATAGAACATGATACTTTCAACTAATTCATATCAATGAATATAATAACAACGCATAGCTAATTTCATTACGTAATTCTGATAAAGTTCGGATCGCAAAATACACGTCGTTCGTGCCCTGTCCTTGGTTCTCTATTGACTGTCCCTTCAAATCATGTTTGAGTATGTAAATATGTAAATTTTGTTTTCTTCGAAATACGAGGGACGAACGAAAGTATACAAATAAAAACGAGGGTAGAAAGAAAAGCATGAATAGTATTAAGGAAATATATGGGGGTAATATAGCTGCAAAACAAGAGCACCAAAACATCAGGAAAATTAGATTGAACAGATATACGACAGACGTTTTAAAAGTTTAAAAAAGCCGTTTATGAATGGCAGAGGCAAGGGACAGTGATATTGCCCCGCCAAGTAGGACAATGCCCTAGAGACTAGCCATATATAATCAGCGACCAAGCCACCTCTCCACCGAAGCTAGGACCAGGGAGGGCAGGTAATGGCTGCTGATGACTCAGAAGGTAGACCTATAGGCTACCCCAAAACCCCCATCCTTAGCTCACATGTATAATAAGTTTGCAGTGACCACAGGAACTAATGAGTTTGAGCAGGATTCAAGCCCCAGTCTGGTGATCAACAGGCAGATACGTTACCACAACAATTAAGAGCAAGTCAATAAAAGACAGATCATTTACAAATGAGATATCAGATATGTATAGCTAAAGTAATTACACATGAATGCGTGAAATGAAACAAGAATTCTTCGAAAAACAATGCAGGCTCTGTCTGTGTTTAAAACGGCAGAAAATAATTGCAGTATTCAAATGATTCATTTAACAAAGAAATTTTTAAACTACTCATGCCATCTATGATAAAACTCGCTACTCGGTTCTGATCTTAGAATAAAAACAAGCAGCTGGAGAATATTTTTGAATGGAAGCAGAAAACTATCAACACGACAAACTCTGAAGTGAAATAATTGATAACTTAGGCTTTATTTGAAATATCTCGAAAAAAAAAAAACATTACTCGGATTTAGAGATTGTATAAGATTTTCATCCGTACTGCGGAAATTATTTATGAATATTCATAGACATGAAAGCCATTATGAGGCATATAGAGATGAATCGTCAACTTTTACTTAAAAATAATTTTGGAAGGGTAATGAATAAAATTTGCCAAGAAATTTCACTGTCGTTATCTACAGATCTCGCATCTACACCCTGCTTCAGCTTTAACTTAGGATAGAAAAAAATTTATATAACTGATAAGGCACAGTTATATGTATGGCTGCCATTCCCAAAAGAGGAATGATATTATGAGGAATCGGGTGAAACTTTTTAAAACCACCTCTCCTCATTTACCCAAACTTAGCTTAACAATGAAAAAATGCACGCTATTAATATGACTTCTGAGGCGGGGGGAGGAGATTTCCCGATTTTCCAAGTTTTTCATTGAGGGGTTTACAAACGTAATATGACACGACTTTCATGGGGTGTACTTCATGGTTTCACTGGAACTAGAACATTGTAAGTTCTATTGACTTTAAAATGACTACAATGTTAATCATGCAGTTTTTACGTGCACAATAATGTGAGATGGTTATCTCATGGAAGGATTCAGAAACAGATTATTTGTGCTCTTCCTAAGATTCGAGAGTTCCTGTATCCAGACTGTAGAAGAGACCATAACATGAAAGCCCCAAATGGATAATGGAGTTGGATTTTTTACTTTGACACTGTCATGTAATTCCTAGCTTGGAGGACCAATAGGAGCACAGAGCTATTATGGAGGCAGTGATATCTCATAACAGATGAAAAAAACCGGTCCTATATATCCCAGAATTAGAATTATTGATTTCCACAGTTTGAATAAATAATGAAAACGTGATGGAGCGTTTTAACTATGATGGATTTCATGTGGCACTGAAAGAAATATTGCATTACATCCCGTAAAATATTGAGCAGAAAGAAAATTTTTTAATTATATTGGAATTGTTCTTATTAGCTTACAACCATTTCTGATTATCATCCAGATCTGATGTAATTATGCGGCAAATCATTATGAGATTGTTGAATTATAATCAAATATTTTCATGGAATATAGTCAATTAGCATTCACTTTTTTCACAAGATAAACCTCTTGTACTTCTTTATCAGGGGTAAATCCAAATTTAAAAAAACATCTCTTTCCTCATCAGACTTTTAATTACTGGAATAGAGTTGATTATCCTTTCCTTTTGCACCAAAATATAATATATTTTTACCAATGGAAAATACTATGAAAACTTTTCTCTTTCCTCTTCAGAATTACCCTTCTGGGTTTTTTTTTCAACAGAATTACAGAAATCAAATTAATTATCCTTCCTTATTTTCCCAGGACAATTATAATTTTATTTTCTATAACAGGAAATTCCATCATTGAAAATCTTCGTCTCCTTCCTCTTCAGAGTTGCCCTTTTCAATCATTACAACATAAAATCACTGGAATCGAATTGATTGTCCCAATTTTTTTTTTCTTTTTTTGCAAGATCCTTCTTTAAAAACGTTCTTTTCTTTTCTTTTCAGAGTTGCCCTTCTCCATTATTCAGAGAATTACTAGAATAGTTGCTTATCCAATTTTTTTTTTTTAGACCTTATCAAGGGAAAAGCCTTACTCTTCAGAATTGCCGTTCTCAATTATTCCAACTGAATTACTGAAATTGAGTCCATTATCCTTCCTTTTGGCCACAGATAAAGATTTTGTACTTCATTATCAAGGGAATTCCATCTCTGGAAAAAAAAAAAAATCTCTTTTCTCTTCAGAGTTGCCTTTCTCGGTTATTTCAACAGAATTAATAGAATCAGGTTGATTATCCTCCATCTTTTGCAAGATGAAGATCTTCCACTTCTTTATCAAGGGAAAATTATTCTTTGAAAATCGTAGTCTCCTTCCACTTCAGAGTAGACCTTCCCGGCTATTTCAACAGAATTACTGGAATCTTTTAAAACCCTCTCCTTCCTCTTCTAGCAAAGCCTATTAGAACTGCATCATAATCACTGGCCATTCATTTCTATTCCAATAACGCTCTTTTGACTCTCTCAAATCTTTCCTCCTGTCACCTAGGGCCTTCTTCACTTCATCCATCCACCCGAACCTTTATATTCCTCTAGCAACTCTCCCATAAAGTTTTGCATTCATCACCTTCTTCGGCAAACAGTAATTTTTCCTTCCTCTCTACATAGCCAAACCACCACATTCATATCCACTCTAGCTCCCAATTCATTCCTCACACCCATTCTTATTATTAATACTTCGTTCCTTAAAATATCCAACAGAGATACACCAACCCTACACCTCAGACACTTCATCTCGAAAACATTCAATTTCTGTCTGTCACTTTCCTTTCCCGCAATTCAAATCCATACATCACGGTTAGTGCTATTCCTTTTTTTTCAAACGGAAATCTCTCTACATTCATTCTTAACCCTCTAATCTTTACTACACCCTTCAATACTTTACATCCTTCATTCACTTTCTAATGTACATCTGCTTCCACTCCACCATTTGCAGCAACAACAGAACCCAAGTACTTAAAACTTCCATCTCTCGCATACCATTCCAAACATCGTCACTAATCAACCCAGCTTCTCTTCCCAGTCTGCAACCAATACAGTATCATCCACAAACAGCAACCGATTCACCTCCCACTCATGATCACTCTCATCTATCAGTTTCAATCCTTAACCAAGCACTTGAGCATTAGCCTCTCTTACAGCTCAATCAACAAACGAATTAAAC
>NC_090759.1:52202324-52204824 GCF_036898095.1 Palaemon carinicauda
TACGGCTCATTTTGTCTTTGCCTAAAAATACACCGAATAGTCTGACTTATTCTTTCCACATTCTCCTCTGTCCTTATACACCTGACAACACTGAGATTAATTGGTCAGTGGCTTTCCTATCGGTTAGGGTAGAAGAGACTCTTTAGCAGTGGCAAGCAGCTCTTTAACTGTAGGAGGACACTCCAAAATCAAACCATTGTCCTCTAGTCTTGGGTAGTGCCATAGCCTTTGTACCACGGCCTTCTACTGTCTTGGATTAGAGTTCTCTTGCTGGAGGGTACACTCGGGCATGCTGTTCTATCTTCTTACTTTTTTTAAGTTTTTATTGTTTATATATGAAAGATCTCATTTAATGTTGTTACTGTTCTCAATATATTTATTCTGAGTGTTTATTGATTTATCTTAGTTTGGTTATTTCCTAGTTTCCTTTCTTCACCGGACTATTTTCCCTGTTGGAGCCCTTGGGCTTATAGCATCTTGCTACTCCAAGTAGGATTATAGCTTAGCTTATAATAATAATACAACATTAAAAACGAGAATTTTCTTTTTAACTAATGCCAATCGCCAATAATTTTTTAGAAACATATACAAAATAGATGTCAAACTTTATTTTAATTACTCTCCATCGATGCAATTGACCACTTAAAGAATGGTGAAAGTTCTGAATCCTTTACAGGAATTAACACTGGTATCATCAAAATTGTTCTTGAATGAAATATTTAAGGACAAAATTTAATCAATGTCGACTTGCTAGAACGTTTTTCTAGGGCATTTGTTATCTACGTAAGTCAGACAAAATGAAATATGAGACAAAGTGTCTTGCTTCTAGTAGGATTCTCACTAACGCAGTTAAATAACGCTGTCATTTGAAAAATAACAAAAATCTAGCCTCTAAGCTAGTCTTTTTCGAAAACAAAATAGAACAGACAAAATCTGCCAAGACTATCCTCGAGATGATTCAAACATTTCCCCCAAAACTAAATAAACTAATGTAAAACTGAAGTTCCTTGTCAAGCTGCTCTTTCTGCATAAACATCGACTGCATCTCGCGTTGCCAAGATTTCTTACAGAGTCTTGGGAGACTATTGATGTCATCTGAGCCTGCCTAAGTTTTATTAATAGGCGTCGCTGAAGGGCGTGTCCTTTCAAATAACAACGGACGCTCCGCTTGATCAGAGAACAACAAACACTTTTCTTTCTATGAAACAATACGCCATTAATCATATCATCATCATCATCGTCATCACATCCTTGACTGGAAAGGGACTGATTAAAACCAACAGATAAATAAAAATATAATAACCAATGCAACACAAAAATAATAGTACTAGTAAATCATAATTGTTTTTGCCATTATCAAAAATATTCTTAGCGATGTCATAGTTCCTCTGGAAAATAGTAAACACTAAAATAACTAGATGAGCTTAAGTGAATTCCTTTGCAATGTGTTTCTTAATTCATTGTAAAATATATATTGATTCATGTAAAATATATCTAACAATAAATATCAGAGCGAACTCAACACTAAAGCCATTACAATTTACATACGGTAAAGATTTAAGACCAGTTGAATGGTTATTTCAAAAACCTTCCCTAAGACCATTAAACCGATGAAGAACAGCCCTTCCTTCTCCAAGTGTTGAGATGAATAATGACACAATTACTTACGGTTCGTAGCTTTTACCCACTTTACCAAAGGGTTGGGACATTAGTTAGGCAGCTCTGTTCTTCCATGATAATCCAATACATTACATATTTACTGTTACTTATTTTCATTTGCCACACGACCACAATATTTAAGCGCGTCCCCATACACTAACACACACGTGCGCTCACACACATATATATAAATATATATATGCATATATATATAATAAATATATATAAAGATATATATATATAATATATATATTTATATATATATATATATATATATATATATATATATATATATATATATATATATATATATATATATATATATATATGTATAAAATATATATAAATATATTTATATATATATAAAATATATATATATATATATATATATATATATATATATATATATATATATATATATATATATATATATATATATATATATAGAGGTATATATATAAATATATATATATATATATATAAAATATATATGTATATAATATATATAAAACATATGTGTATATATATAATATATATATATATAATATATAATATATATATATAAATATAATGTATAAAATATATATATATATATATATGTATATAAAATATATATAGGTATATATATATATATATATATATATATATATATATATATATATATATATGTATATATATATATATATATATATATATATATATATATAGATATATAGATATATATATATATATATATATATATATATATATATATATATATATATATATATATATATATATATATATGGGTTATTATCTAAAGAGTGACAAATCAAAAGAGTGACAAAAATTTAAGAAATTC
>NC_090759.1:52209824-52212324 GCF_036898095.1 Palaemon carinicauda
TCAGAATTTGTTAGAACTGATTATACTCAAACGTTCAGGTGTTTAAAATTCACAAAATAATTACTTCGGCTTTGAGAAATAGAGGTGGTTTTAGTTTAGGAATAATTTATTCTGATTAATACGTTGTATTTGGAGCCATAACTTAACTTTCAATAGATTTGGCCATAAACTACTAATACTACTGCACTGATGGCGATATGAGATTATCCACTATGTTATATATTAGTATATTTGTGGACATCTGCGTCCTGCAATATTTCCGTTATTAAATTATTCGATTTATTCAAATAAAGTATTACAAAAATTACACTGTAACATGGAATTCAACCTCACTAAAGAACTGCAACTCTTGAAGTGGATAATACAATGTTTTCACTGCTCATATTTAAATTATTCATCCGACATTTTCATATCACTGCTCACTTACTCCAATGTATAGACTGACATTTAGTTATCAATTTTAGAATGTTGAACACAATTTTTGATATTCTCAGAATATAGAGGGTTAGGTGGAAAATCATACACCCACGTCCAAATACAAGTTCAAATCAATTTCTAAATTGCAGAAAATTTTAAACCAACAAACATTTTCTTATCAAATCGGGCAATAACTAATAGTAATGATTTTATAACGGATAATCAAAAAGGTAACTGAATATCGAATAAAGTAATTCCTGATTCCCTGAGAGTTATTACGCACGCGACCCAAGCCAATTAATAAATAATTTCTTATTCCACGACAATTATTACCCATCCAGATTAAAAATTAAGTGATTAATTACATAAACTTTATTGTGATCGGTCGATTAAACAAAATAATTATCTTTTCCGTAAAAAACTGGAACTAATTCTGATCATTTTTGGTTTTCCTGTAAATCAAATTAATTTTTTTTCTTCTATATTTTTTATTTCTCTTAATCAAAATGTAGAAGAATTTCTCGGGGATAAATATCGTAAATTATGAGACATGTGGTGGCCTATTGGAAACCTCACCGCCAGACGATTTGCCGAACTGGGGTTCGAGTCCCACTTAAGCTCGATAATGTCTTGCAGTGTCTGCAACCACACCATCTTTGTGAGCTATGGATCGGGGGATTGGGAGAGCCTGCCAGTCTACCTATTAAGTTGTCAGCTACCATTGACTGGCCCACCCTGGTCCTAGCTTGGGCGCTAATCATATGTGTATATGGTAGTCTCTAGAGCAATGTCCTGCTAACTACGACAATGTCACAGTTCATCACCTCTGCCATTCATCAGCGGCCTTTAAACCAGCATCAAAACGAATTCCATTTGTATTGCATGATGTATAAAATATATTATTATTCATAAACGAATCATATGAAATATGCAACGAATCAAATCTGAAATGAAAATATATCAGTAATGGCATAGCCTATCCATTTAGGAGTTCACCGTCTGTAATTAGCATACTGTTTGTGAGAGTTCTGAGCGAGAATGGTAATGAGGGTCTCGTCAGACCTAGAATTTGGGAATTTCAAATTCATGCAGGACGACTGTTAAAGGCTCAATCTTTTCTTCCATTTCTTTATACTAAGTTCCTAATTACCATTAAGAACAATATTTCACAGAAAATGCAATTTTTTTCACAAACAGTTCCGAGAAAGGATTGACTGGGTAATTAAGAAGGTAGAAAGTGAAAGAATTGGAGAGAATAAAAGGACAGAGAAGAGAACCACAAAGTTAGAGGCTGTTATTTATTGAAGCTAGTTCAGAGAGAAGTGTCAATGAATAAATAAAATTCAAAATAAAAAATGCAAAATAACAAATGACGCAAAAGGAAAGGACATTCAAAGTAAAGGTGCAAACCAAAAAGCGTGTGTGGGACTCGATATGCTGCTGATGATCCATCCGCTTTGGGTACATTATGTGGCTAGTTGTGTTTAGATTTCCTAAAAATGAGAGTTCATTCACAATTCAGCATCAATCAGTACCCGTTGTACGGGATTTTTATTTCTTTAAAGCATGCCTCTATTTTGGCCATAAGTTTCATGTTGTGAAGGATAAATAAAAAGACTGGCCAGTCTTATATCGATTCCGATGAATAGGTTCAAATTTTGGCGCCGATGAATTCACTTATACATTGATTCCTATTCGAGTATGTTACATCCGAAGAATTTTAAGTATAAAAGCAGTGTGTTAAGGAAAATGCTTTCATATATAATATATATATATATATATATATATATATATATATATATATATATATATATATATATATATATATATATATATACACACATAAACATTATATATATATATATATATATATATATATATATATATATATATATATATATATATATATATATGTATATATATATATATATATAAGAGAGAGAGAGAAAGAGAGAGAGAGAGAGAGAGAGAGAGAGGAGAGAGAGAGAGAGAGAGAGAGAGAGAGAGAGAGAGAGAGAATTTTTTATATACACATACATATATATATATATAAAGTTTATATACACATACATACATACATACA
>NC_090759.1:52232324-52234824 GCF_036898095.1 Palaemon carinicauda
TTTTTGGGGGGGGGGGGGCATTATCACCAGAGTTCTTTCATTCCATGGTGTGTTTTAATTACAATTAGCAATACGATACGATTTAATTACAAATAAATCTCACTAGACAAAATACGTAACCGTCCAAATTCATAGTTTTATAAAAAAAATCCAGCCATTTCTAATCAAATGTATTTATTCTCACCTAACTTCATACCTCCCGCTGTTGGTTATGATAATTTTTTTCTTTTTAATCTGGGGTTTTAAGTCAGATAACATATCACAGAAGTCGCGGGAGCCGTGCGTGAGATGTATCCTGTGTCGAGAGATTCTTTGAACATCCACAGCATCAAACATTGTGTCGTGCAGAGCTGGGTTTCCTGAGACCATGGCTCTTTATTTTAGAAAATTTTGAATTAATTATAGTTACGATAAATTCAGGTAAATTGGGTTGCATTAGATTCACTTTCATCGTGATATTTTTGTTATACAATGTTGCATAATCTCACGAAATGTCAAAAATGATGAGAGAGAGAGAGAGAGAGAGAGAGAGAGAGAGAGAGAGAGAGAGAGAGAGAGATATGCAGTAAAATCAAGAAATTATACTTATATTGCAGTTTCATGATTATATTTAGAACATTTGCTAGATATATTTTCATAATCTTTGTTCACAATTATGGCTTTTACAACTCCCTACTTTCATGATCTAATTATAAATATGAGGAAGACCTGAATCTTTACGTGTAAATGAAAATATTGCGCTAAGTAAGAATGCTTTATCAGAAATTCTCAAAGACACCAAGTAAGGGAATAAACAAGTAATTGTTTAAAGAAAAATATTCAAAAGGAGAATTGAAATATTACAGAAAAATCTTTATTAGATACACTGGATAGTCTTCAATATACACACAAACGCATGTGCATATATATATATATATATATATATCATAGACTCCTTTAAGGAGTCTATGATATATATACATATATACCGTATATATATACAGGTATACCTTATATATATACATATATACCGTATATATATATATATATATATATACATATATATATATATATATGTATACACAGGTATACCTTATATATATGCACATATACCGTGTATATATACAGATATACCGTATATATATATACATAAATATATTATATATATATATATATTATATATACATATATTTATATTATATATATACATATATTCATATATTATATAAATACATAAATTCATATATACTTATATATATATATATATATATTTATATATATATACCGTTTATATATGCATATATATATATATATATATACCGTTTATATATACATATATATATATATATATATATACCGTTTATATATACATATATATATATATATATACCGTTTATATATACATATATATATATATATATATATACATATACCGTTTATATATACATATATATATATGTATATATATATATATACCGTTTATATATACATATATATATATATATATATATATACCGTTTATATATACATATATATACCGTTTATATATACATATATATATATACCGTTTATATATACATATATATACATATATATACAGTATACCGTTTATATATATACATATGTATATATGGATTCATATATATTCTGTTTATGGTATATATATATATATATATATATATATATATATATATATATATATATACACACTATACACACACACACACACACACATATATATATATATATATATATACATATAGCAAGAGATGGTGATAAGTAATAGCTTTTTCAAAAAGAAAGATAAAAATAAGTATACATGGGTAAGAGTGGCAAATGGAAGAGTAGTAGAAAGGGCATTAATGGATTATGTATTGATAACTAAAAGAATGTTTGGAAGATTGAAAGACGTGCACGTGTTTAGGGGTATGGCTAACGGTATGTCTGATCATTTTTTTGGTGGAAGGAAAATTAGTTGTTGCAAAAGAGTGGGGGAATAGAGTAGGTGGATGTAAAAGGGAGCTAGTGAGGGTTGAAGAGCTAATAAAACTGGAGGCAAAAAGTAAATATCAGGAAAGGTTGAAAATGACATATGACGAGGTGAAAGTAAGAGAAACTGGTAATTTAGAGGACGAGTGGAAGTTAGTAAAAGAAAATTTTGTTGGGATTGCAAGTGATGTGTGTGGCAAGAAGGTTGTTGGAGGCAGCATGAGGAAGGGCAGTGAATGGTGGAATGAAGGAGTGAAGATAAAAATGGAAGAGAAAAAGAGGGCTTTTGAAGAATGACTGCAGAGTAATAGTATAGAGAAGTATGAAAAATATAAAGAGAAAAATGTGGAAGTAAAGCGCAAGGTACGTAAGGCAAAGAGGGCAGCTGACCTGAGGTGGGGTCAGGGATTGGGTCATTAATATGAAGAGAATAAGAAGAAGTTTTGGAAAGAAGTGAAGAGAGTAAGGAAGGCTGGCTCAAGAATTGAAGAGACAGTGAAAGATGGAAATGGAAGGTTGTTAAAAGGAGAGG
>NC_090759.1:52247324-52264824 GCF_036898095.1 Palaemon carinicauda
AATTGATAGTTGAACATGCATAAAACCATTGTTCTATTTCTCTGAAATTTCAGTTTCAGGTACCCAAAGGTTCTCGCAGTAAAGACTTCTGTGCTTTGAATATGCTTTTTATTTAAAAAATAACACACCCCCTTTCGGGTTTCTCGCAACTATCCATCGATTTCTATAATAATTACAATACATAATTGTATCAGAAGTGCAGCATCCTAATACTTTTCAAGGAAGCGGCGAAAGCAAGATTGTTATTCATACATTTTTGAGGAGTAGAGCATAGTTCAAAGGTGAGAAGGAAACGTTAATATTTGACAGTGAAACAATACACAGGTAAGAAATCCTCTTTTCGTAAACTCACAACTGGAGTGCGATTCGGTCAAGACTGCTTTATAAGCAGGCCATTTATACATTCCATATCAACGAGATAAGAAAATCGCAAACTCTATATACAGTAATAAACAATAAACTTTTTAAACTCTATATACAGTAATAAACAATAAACTTTTTAAACTCTATATACAGAAATAAACAATAAACCTTTTAAATTCTATATACAGTAATAATCAATAAACTCAGAAAGACCTACAATATTAATCTTCGCCAAACTAGGTGGCCAAAAGGTGTTAGACTGCTTGAAATGTACCTACAAACAAGGGCTAATGTGCTCACTAACTGCACACAATTTTGATAGATAACTTTGGGATGAACAAGCTTTACGTGAGATGGGTACCATGAATGTTAATGAAAAGGCAGCAATTGACTAGACTGAAAACTTCCATGGTACCATTGACGTGTTTACAAGCATAAACCAACAATTTCAACAGAGTTCACAAAGCTGAGCCTGGAAATTAATATTCAGCACAAGCACAGAAAACAAATTCGCTCTCAAATACCCTCCCAAAACCTAAATCAAGCAAGTGACAACACTTGACAAGGAATTAAAGTTTAGATAATCTGAAATATTCATCTAGAGTCTAGATGAATATTTCAGAATATAGACCGACTAACTGGAAAAGGGGGAATCATGAGTTGGGCATTGACATTGAGGCTGGTTAGTGAACCATAATTTAATTCAGAGAAGTAACGTAATGTTTTTCTTATACTCGGATCCTACTAATGTGGTCAATATGTTGAGAGGAATAATAAAGTTACTTATGGAATAGATAAGTATTTGGGTATCAGAAATCCAAACTTCCTACGTGGGAAGACAGCAGTGCTTGAACATCTTTGGACTCATGGGAGGGTAAGTTGTGAAATGGTACAAGAAATATCTTTCTTCGGCAAGTTTTCAAGAGTGAGGAAAATAACATTTTGAATGGCCTCAGTACGAAGGGAGTTTTATCAAAACTCTCTTTTACAGGAGTAATATTTGGCATTGATAAACGAGCAAATGTGGAAATAGTTGAGATGGATTGTTTGCTGAGAATGTATGAGATAGGATTTGTAATGGCAAGAAAGAAAAAGAAACGACCAAGATTGTGATAAAAATATATGCAAGGTGAAAATAAGGATTAAGTTATGTTCAAGTAGTCTACTCTCATAAAGAGAATGGATGATAATTGTTTCGAAAAATGGAACAATCAGTTATATTTTGCGAGGAGGAAGTAAAAAAAAAAAAAAAAAAAAAAAAAACGAACATTTATCAAATTTCGTTGTTGGTGTAAAGAAAGGGACATTTATATTCAGAAATTGCGAAATCAATTCGGAAATCGGGTTAGCCAATTAGTCATGAGTATCCTCCTGTAGGTAACCTACAAGGAGCGACTGATACTATAGAGGTTTTCTGAGAGAAATGCTTATTCTCCGTTCATTAGTTTGATCGTGAACAAGGCAGTGGCAGCTGTTCTGTTCATCTGTGGAATACGATAAATTTAGGAGAATAACTTATAAGAGTACGTAATATATATATATATATATATATACACACACACACATATATATATATATATATATATACACACACATATATATATATATATATATATGTGTGTGTGTGTGTGTGTGTAAAATGACTTATAAGAAAAGGTAATATATATATATATAATATATATATATATATATATATACACACACATGCATGTGTGTGTGAATGTGTGTGTGTGTGTAGAATGACTTATAAGAGTACGTAATAAATAAATAAATAAATAAATAAATATATATATATATATATATATATACATGTATATATGCATATAAATATGTATGTGTATATATATATATATATATATGTGTGTGTGTGTGTGTGTGTGTGTGTGTGCGCGCGTGTGATTGTGTGTCTTCTATACTTCTCTTGTTGTAGGGTACACTCACTCTCACTAATCTATCTTATTTCCCTCCCTATACTTTTTTATTTTTTTCAGAGTTTATGTATGAGATTTATTTTAATGATGTTACTGTCATTAAAATGCTTTAATTGTTCATTACTTTTCTTGTAATTTATTTATTTCCTTATCACATTTCGTCACCGGACACTTTCCCCGGTTAGACCCCTAGGGCTTATGGCATCCTGATTTTCTAACTAGGATTCTAGCTTAGCTAATAATCAATAACGAAGATAATTGATAACGAAGATAATTGATAACGAAGATAAATGATTAAAATGATAAATGATAAATGATTAAAATGATAAATGATAAATGATTAATAATAATAATAATAATAATAATAATAATAATAATAATAATAATAATAATAATAATATGTATAAGATTATTGGATAAAAAACAATTCAGTTGCAAAAATTTCTGTAGATGAGGTTTGTCTGCATACACCATTACATACAATATTCACACACACACACACACACACACACACACATATATATATATATGTATATATATATATATATATATATGTATGTATATATATGTATATATATGTATATATATATATATATATATATACATATCATCATCTCCTACAGCTATTGACGCAAAAGGCCTCGGTTAGATTTCACTAGTAGTCTCTATCTCGAGCTTTAAAATCAATACTTCTCCATACATCATCTCACACTTCACGTTTCAGTCCTCAGCCATGTAGGCCTGGGTCTTCCAACTCTTCTATTGGCTTGTGGAGCCCAGTTGAAAGTTTGGTGAACTCGTCTCTTGGGTAGTGAGAAGAGTATGCCCAAACCATCTCCATCTACCCCTATTCATGATGTCATCAACATAAGGCACTCAGGGAATCTCTTTTAGAGTTTCATTTTTAATACTGTCCTGCCATCTAACTCCCAATATTCTTCTGAGGGCTTTGTTCTCAAATGTACAAAATCTGTTGGATATTGTTCTATTGTCATACCACGACCTATGTCCACACAGTAACATCGATCTCACTAAACTGATATATAGCCTGATTTTTTAAGTAATTTCAAGTGATTTGATTTACAGATTTCTCTAACCTACCAATTGCCTGATTTTCTATACCAATCTTCCACTGAACTCTAATCCTAAAGAAACTGTATTAGAGATCATAGTTCCTAAATACTTGAATGATTCCACCTCATTAGTCCTTTCTTCTTCCAATGATATTTCATCTTCCATAGCATATTCCGTTCTCATCATCTCTGTTTTTCTTCTATTTATCTTCAGCCCAACCTCATATATTTCATGTATTCTGGTAAGCAAGCATTGCAAATCCCATGTTATTCTAATAATAAGGACAGCATCATCAGGATACTCTAGGTCAGTTAATTTCCTGTTACCAATCCAGTCCAATCCTTCTCCCCCATTCCTTACTGTTCTATGCTTTACAAAGTCCTGGAGGAGGATAAACAACATAGGTGACAACACATTCCCTTGGAGTACTCCACTGTTCACTGGGAATTTATTTGATAGGACTCCTTTAACAATAACTTTGCACTTGCTATGCTTATGAGGAGACTTGATCAAATTCACATATTTAAGAGGAATTCCATAATAACGTGCCGGTGCACACTATCAAAGGCTTTTTCATAGACCACAAATGCCATCAAAAGTGGATTTCTTTATTCTACACATTGCTGCACATGTCTTAAAATGAAAATTTGCTCAGTAAAACTTCTACCTTTTCTAAATTCTGCTTGTTCATCTCTCAGCTTTTCATCAATCTTTCTCTCTAGTCTCTCTAAAATGAGCATACTGTATATCTTGATGACAGCTGACTTAAGTGTGATGGCTCTGTAATTATTGCAATTAGTCAGTTCTCCTTTTTTGGGGGGGCCATTTCTACCAACAGTCCTAGATTCCATCCATCAGGTTCTGGCTCTTCACGCCACATTCTACAAAATAATCTTGTAAGTATTCTGGAAGTCACTTCATTTTCGGCTAATATCCTCTCAACAATTATTCCATCGTATCCAGGGGCTTTCCATCTCTTTAGTTTTTTAATGGTAGCTTCGACTTCAAACACACTGAATTTCTTTATGGGCACATCAAGGCGTTCCTCATTTTCAGGTATAATAATAAAATTATTACCTTCATATCACCTTACCAAGGTGTTCCACCCAACGTTGCCTTTCTTAATCTTCCGTAGTTATAACAGATATATATATATATATATATATATATATATATATATATATATATATATATTATATATATATAATATATATTATATAGGTAAAAATGTGCAAAAACTCCAAAAAATCTTTCAAAACCATTCATTTCGTAGCAAGCTTAGACATATAATGCGAATTGTAAACGTAAGAGAAAGAAAAACTAAAGCTCCAAGAATTACTAAGCAGTAATTATGAATGTAAATAACTTTGGCATCAGGATGTTTAGCAGAAGAATTACAACATGGTCTAAATACGAACATCATCTACACCGTAAGACCGTTTAATTTTTCAGTGTAAAGGGATAAAAGAATCCTGGTAATGATGGCTCTCCGAAAGTTTGCAACTGTCTTCCCCTACAGTAGGCCTTAATTCCAAGGGTGTATGCACAAGAAGAAACTAGTGGATGTTACTCACTGGAAACAAACCTTTCTAAAATGAACAAACTATAGACATCAACCCAGGAGTTGACATGAAGTTAGAAAAACTATATTCCATGAGAGATAGAGCAAGTCCTTAAGTATTAGGTTTAATTACCAATATTTGTTTATATTATTAAAGCCTAAGATCAACATACTGTATGAATTTACCATTTGTAGGTCAACTGGCTCTCTGTAACCGTTCGCTTTCCCTACCAATCCATCTTTCCCCTTCTTTCGTTATTTGCATCATTACTTACCCTGTCTCCCCCTTCTCCCAATCACAGGAGACGATAACCAAATTTACAAAACCGCGTTGAGTTTATGTTGAAGTAGAGACCATAGAATAAGCAATAAATTTACCTTCTATGGAAATGAGCCAGCAGTTTATTCCAGTTTCATACAAATAACTTTCCAGTTTCTGCTCTGTGAACATATTTTGCCTTCCAAAACCGTAATCCTTGACCAAAACCAGCTTGGTGGCTTTTTTGGCAAAATATAAACAAAGATTAAATGAAAACGTCAATTTTCTCGGATCTAAACCGCTCCAAACCTTCATTGTACATTTTCTAATGTACCCAATGAAAATTTTCTCTGTAATTCTCATATTTTTCTTTCCAGCCATTTTTTTTTTCAAAAATAATTAATTTCCATTGCAAAAAATCTTTCTTTCTTATCCATAATCCTGGAAATACCTTAAACTATTTATAGTCCTTGCCACTTCAACTCGTGATCCCGACTTCATTTAACTTAAATGACATTTTTCTCTCCTCGTTTTCAAAAAATCATTTCATTAATATTTGTACACTGAGTAACGTATATTACAGTATAAGGAGTGAATAGAAAATATATTCTTATATTTGATACATACATACAAATAACCATCGCCCCAATTTACTGAAATTCCAGTTTAATATACCTAAACGTTTTTACATAAAGGAATTTCTGTGGTTCGAATGTGCATTTCATCTAAATATTACCCTCCCCACTCTATCTGTCTCTCTGGTTTAACCAGTAAACCTATCAATTTCCATCATAATTACAATACCAACTCGTATCAAAAAACCATTTATCCTAACACTTTTCAAGCAAGCAGCCAGAGCAAGGTTGTTATTCTGACCTTTTTCGGGAGTAGAGAATAGTTCAAAGGTGACTGCCAAACATTCGTATTTAAAAATGAAAGAATAAACAGGTAAAAATCGTGTTTGCATACACACACAACAGGGAGTCAACACGGCCAAGAATGCATTTTAACCCTGCTATTTATGCTCTTCTCAAATCGACAAGAAAACAGAAAATAATTAAGAAATAATCAAGAAATTCATAAAGTCTAATAATATTAATCTTCGCCAAACACTTTTGGGCCAAATGCACTTCACTTTTTGAAAAGTACCTGAAAACAAGGGCTTATGTACTGACTATCTGCACATTATTTTGAATGATAACGTAGGGACGAGCAAGTTTTTACGCGAGATGGAATCCACGAATTTTAATGCGAAGACATCAGCTGACCGGAGTGAACATTTTTATGATACAGATGACTTGTTTACAGACATGAACCGACAACTTCGGCAGGAGATTAGCAACCAAAGATGAAATATGGTCTAACAACGTTGACCCCGGAAATTTATATTCAAAGCAACGAAACCGTATTGGTACCCAATTGCCATTCCCAGGTCTAAACTGACGTCACTTGACGAGGTGGTTCAGTTGTTCAGGGATTCTGAAGTATTCATCATGATATAATAAATGGAAAAGGGGGAAATGAAAAATATGCGGTACATCGACATTGAGATTTGTGAATAAACAATGGAAGTGCAGTGCAAAAAACTAGCTCCCTTTTTTTTTTTTTTTCTAAAACTAAGGTCCCTCTGGCATAGTCAGTATTCCGATAGGAATTGGAATTAAGATGCAGCGTTAACGAGAGGCTGATGTAAAAAGGTTTTCTGCAAAAAGGGTTTGTTATCCATCATTCCATGGTTTGGTCGTGAACAGGGCCTTAAGTTTTGTTCTGTATACGCATGGAATAGTATATATCAAGTAAAACGACATACAAAAGTATATAAATATAACAGTATACATACATACATACATACATACACACATACATACATACATACATACAATATATATATATATATATATATATATATATATATATATATATATATATATATATATATATATATATACATATATATATATGTGTAGATAGATGGATAGATAGACCGAGATAGGTAGATAGGTAGATAGAAAGATAGAGATAGATAGATAGGAGATAAATAAATACAAAAGTATTTATGTATATGTATATATAAATATATACATATGAATGAATTTGTTTATGTTTTAAAAACTTAAATACAGAACAATACAGATTTCTTTAGAATAAAGCTTTATATATAAACAATTGTTGAAAACATATAATATCCTATCAAGTATTTTACGTTAAATACAAATATATTATAGCTCAATCTAACCCCCAAATATCGTAGCACATCTTATCTTTAAATTTTCTCTCAGTAAACACAAACATTCACAAGTAACCTAATACGATACGACACGGCTTCTCATGTTGTGGTTGCTCATAGAAGAGGCCAACACAGAAAATATTTCGTGCAAGTCTCTTGCGACTTCTGTAATATGTTATCAGGCGAAAAAAAAAAAAAAATAGTTACTATCAAAGCGATACAAGGATTCTGGCGAAAAAAAATAATCACTCAAAGACTATAGTATCTGACCGGGCGGATTACAACAGGTATATGTACAGAAGAATTGTCATTGACTTTTATCTTTCTACGTGGCTGAGTGGTATGGTCAATGGCATACAAGTATCCTGGACCAGGGTTCGAAACCCGGCCTGTCAGATACAATAGTCTTTGAGTGATTTCGCCTGGGTCTCTGCTGATCCTGAGGTCGTTAGGAGAATCCAGGCTTTAATGTATTATGTATGGCTTATTTAAAATATGAAAAACACGTTTAAATGAGCAAAATTTATCTTAATCGAATGCCTAATCCCAAACCTACCAATTAGCTATGATGGTGAAGATGGGTTGATTTCAATTCTAAGTACAGAAAACCTAAATTCGACAGGTATAAGTACAGAAGAATTTTCATTGACTTTTATCTTTCTTCGTGGCCTAATGGTATGGTCAATGGCATACAAGTATCCTGGACCAGGGTTCGAAACCCGGCAAGTCAGATACTATAGTCTTTGAGTGATTTCACCAGGGGCTCGGACCCGGAGGTCGTTGAAAGAATCCAGACTTTAATGTATCAATATATATGGCTTATTTGAAATATGAAAAACACGTTTAAATGTGCAAAGTTTATCATTAATCGAATACCAAGTCCCAAACCTACCAATTAGGTACGATGGTGAAGATGTGTTGATTTCAATTCTAAGTACAGAAAACCTGATTTCAACAAGTAAATGTACAAAAGAATTGTCATTGACTTTTATCTTTCTTCGTGGCTGAGTGGTATAGTATGGCATACAAGTATCCTGGACCAGGGTTTGAAACCCGACCGGTCAGATAAAAGTGTCTGAGTGATTTTGCCTGGGGCTCTGATCCCGAGATCGTTAAGAAAATCCAGACAATAAAGTATTAGTAAATATGGCTAATATGAAAAACACGTTTAAATGTGCAAAATGTATCATTAATCGATTGCCAAGTCCCAACCCTACCAATTAGCTACGATGGAGAAGATGGGTTGATTTTAATTCTAAGTACAGAAAACCTGAATTCGACAGATATATGTACAGAAGAATTGTCATTGACCTTTATCTTTCTAATTTCTTGAGTGGTATGGTCAATAGCATACAAATCCTGGACCAGGGTTCGAAACCCGGCCGGTCTCTGATCCTGAGGTCGTTAAGAGAATTCAGACTTTAATGTATTTATATATATGACTAATTTGAGATATATATATATATATATATATATATATATATATATATATATATATATATATATATATATATATATATATATATATATAAATTTATATAAATATATATATATATATATATCTGGGCTCAACCTGTGCCGGCCAGTGAAATGCTCTTTTAGCACTATTTCTAAGGTAAATAACTGCTATAATATTACCAGAGAAAAAAAATGCATAGGAATACTAGGTTGAACTAGCTCGCTCACCTATTGGTGTCGATATAAACTGGGGCGTAATATAATCAGAGGTCTCGCACCATTTAGACATTTCCTCTTCAGAATCCCTCAATAGTGAGGTGCCGTTCAACAACTCCTGCCGCACAGACCAGTACTACTAACTCTACCCACGCTTGCCCCACACTCCTTCATAGCACCCTAATACGCGTACATCTTTGTTGTGTTTCACTCGGTGTTTTTTGGTAATTTCTGCCTTTCTACGCGTCGATGTCGGAATCCCAAGTTACTCCATCGAAGTTAAGTACTATACCCATGAGTTTTAAGCGTGAATGGGCAGTGTAGCCTTTGTTTTATTAATTCAGAGTGATTTATTCTTAACCGTTCGTGGTTCCCCGGCTCACTGCCCCTTCTCGCTAGTTCGTTCGTTATTTTCTTTCGTCATTGTTATTCGTTCAAACTTTTTGGAGATTTTTACCTTTACACCAATTATATGCTTACAACTTTAGCGTATCATTATTATTATAAGCTATGGTATCAGTGTTACGTATCAGTTAAGGCTTTCAGTCATGTTGGCATGCCTGCCTTCGTGCATGTTAGTGGATAGTGTTCCCTCGGGGAACTGTTTTGCTGTTTTATTCTAGGAGCATTTCACTGACTTATTTACGTTCCACATAGTTTTACGTTTTGGTTCGAGTGGGACTCTCGCGTAGCCCTTTTATTTTGTGTTACTGTTCGGTATCTACCCGCTTCAGTAGTAAGGTTGGTATCCCTGTTTTCCATCTTCCGAGATGACGTCATGCTTCCTTCCTTGCCGCTTGCTTGCGTCCCTCTCTTGCCATATTAATTTTGCATGCCTAGCCTTTTACGTGATTACGCTTTTATTCATTATTTATTATTAAGTATTTATAGCAGTTACATAATGATTATTATTGTCACACTCCGTTATGATCATATTTTGGGGATTTTACCATGTTTGTGTTGAGGGGATCTCCAGTTGGTAGCCCTGTCTACCACCACCTGTTCACGTGATTCCCCTGTACCCCTCCACCCCTCCCAGAGCGCATCTTTCCTCTTGTTCGATGGTTGTTGGTTATGACAATACGGGCCAAGTATGCTTGTTCCTCAGTCTTCCCTCAACATTCCGACATATTGAGGATCGAGATTATCTCACGGGGTACTACATAGTCTCATTCATCCCGGGCGGTTCTCGTCTCCCCCCTCCCGTCGTCTCGATTGGCCATCAGTCGGGGGAGGGTGAGGGCCGGGACCGCCGGGGACTTTATCACGTGCCCTATCCATGTGATTGGGCAGTATACCTAATGCCTTCTCGGTATGGCTTTTGATTTTAGCTTAAATGGAATTAAGAATGAGACCTTATCTATATTTTAGGAGTGTCCCCATCATACGGTACCTCCTGCCATTATCCTTCGTAGTAGGACCTATTATTAACCTACAATTATAGCATTCTACACGAATCATTACCTTCGTCCCGGTACGTCCGGTAGTCTCGTTGGTGGATCCCTTGGCTCCTCCAGCGTTCTCCCACCGTTACCCTCCCATCATCAGACATTGGGGCCTCCGGGCTTACAATTCTGCCGGATCTGATGACACTGACACAGATTATGATTCCTACTCTCCCTACGGGAGTCCTATACTCTCACGGACGTTAATATATAAGATCATAATAAGATCATAATAACCGGAGTTCTTTATTATATGTATTTTAAGGTGTAACTTTAAGTTTACCCTAAGGTTACTTTAAGTTTACTTTAGGTATTTCTTTTCCCGGTCCCCGGGACTGTTATTTAATTCTATTCAATCCCTTATTTATACATCCTTTTCTTATCCCCGGCTCTTCCGGGTTCCTCTTGGAATAGTCTAAGGTTCTCTGCATGTTTAATCTAAGACTATGCATTTTGCTTTAATTTCAAGGTCCGGACCCTCCGGAGTCCCTTCTAGAGATCTTAATTAGGTGTTCATAGACTATTCCTTTTACAGGTGGTCCGCTGTCAGATGACAGCCTGCGCGGCCGTCCTTCAACAGCCCTGCGGACATGAGGTCTGTAGATCTCACGCCGACTGCGGGGTCCAAATGGATGACCTTATAGTTTGGCACCCCGACAACTGCCTTGTCTGTTACGACCTTGTTACCACCCTCTCTTCGGAATCAGTGAGTCCTCTATAGGTCGTTTTTTCTACTTGCATTCATCTTGCTTTATATAATGAACCTTTGGTTATCATTTCTCTCGAGCTCCGTCTCCCAGGTTTGCTAACCATATCCCTGCTCTTTCAGAGTTCTCAAGCAGCTAAGGCCACAGCAAGAGCCACCTTGAAAGTTTGGGTAGGCTGCTTCGCCCGTAACGTCAAGGCCAAGAAGCCTTACGTTCTTTCTGAAGAATACTGCAACCTGATTTATCCCAACGCGAAATCTTCTGCAGCAGTGCCTAAAGAAGTGGCAGCCCCTATTATTGCCGACATTATAGCAACCCTTGGCCTTGCTCTTGATCAGGATACTGACACCGGTGACGACTCCGACCCCATTGAGGACAATGTTGCAGCTCTAAATTTGGACTTGGAACCCATGGTTTTGGACGAACCGGAGCCAGGTAAGGAGGTAGGTGAGGCAGGTGGGTCCGGCGTTAAGATCCCTCTTCTTAACCCTTCTTTTTCTTCGTCATCTAATACTTCTTCCTTTCTAGGTTTTGATGCGAACCGTGAATCTATCCCAAGATCACACCCGGTTCCTCCCAAGGTTAAGTCTCAGAAGAGACCCTTAGTTAGGACTCGCAAGAATCCTACACTACCCAAAACAACCAAGTCAAAGAAGGCTTCCCTCCCCGGAGCCCCAAGTGGCTCAGCTAGCACCTCCTGTACTTCTTAGGACCCGGGAGTGCAGCCAACTTCCTCAGTTGCCCCGGCAAACTTCGACCCGGTGGCTCTCACTAATATGACGACTCAGATTAGCTCGATGCTATCTGCCGTTACCAACAGACTGGACACTTTAGAAGGAGGACTGCCTCAACACAAGCAGTTCCTCATCCCAGACGCCTCAAAACTCCCGCCTTTCACTAAAAATAACCCGTGGAAAATGGCGCTCCACTCCCCTTTCACTGACGGGATGTTGACTATTGAAGGCTTCGGAACCCGGCCCATCGAAGACTTTGAGTTCTTCCCTCCCGGCCTTCAATTCCCCTTCCCCGGCTTCGCCCGGCTGACAGAAGCAGCTCTTGTCCGGCTAGATAAGGTCCCTAAGGAGACCGTTATCTTCCCAAAAGAACAGGCTCAGTCTGTTTGGGTTAGAACCCTGAACGAGTGGGGTTGCACGAACACCATGCTGACTCCCCACAAGAGCACTTACACTATATTTCTTGTGGACGAACAAACCCCTACTCCTTGCGTCACCAAAATGGTGGACTAAGCTCTTCAGGCGGTGGCCGAAGACAAACCTTTGCCCCAGCTTCGGGAGACAGACCCTACATCTCTTCTGCTCCCATCAGATAACGAATGTTGGCTTAACATCCAGTCAACCTTTACCTCTGGCAAATTATCCGCTGATTGTGCGTCGACGCAATTTAGCGAATGTCTTCCAAGACTTCCCGAAACCTTAATTCGACTCTAGTTCGAGTCCCGGTCTAGATTTGGCAGGAGCCTAAACATCTCGACGATGTCAGAGATGCTTTCCCTCAACTTTGATGAGGAACACGTCTTTAAGGTCTTGACAAAGGCCACCTTACAATCCTTGTTATCGGATTGCTATGACTTCTTGGTAGCCAAAAGACGTTGCCGTAGGCATGTTTTGTCAGAGGCTACTATCCGCCATGAGCCGAATAAGCTCATTAAAGCCTCCGCTTGGGGTCCGGACCTGTTCCCGGAGGACATGGTCAATTCGGTGTTGAGCGAAGCTGCCAGGGTTAACCAGAGCCTCAAGGTCCGTTAGGGTCTCACTCCCAAACGGAAATTCGAACAGTCGAACGTTCAATCCCGGGGCAGGAAAAGGCTACGTCCTTATAGTTCTGCGCAGTTCCGCCAACCTCTCCAGGTAGTCCAGCCGATCCCGGTTGCTCAGACTATCCAACCCTCCACCTCCAAACCTCAGCCCCAAGAGGAATATGTTCTCGTCCCTAAAAGTCAGATGGCTTCAAGTACGTTCACCTCACCGGCTTACAACCCTACCTATGAGTCCCGGGGTGCCTCTCAAGGATACCAGCGAGGCAGGGGCCTTGGATCAAGAGGTTCCTTTCAGAACAGAGGCAAGGGGCGATATTTCTCCCGTGGAAAGGGATCAAGCGGAGGCCGTGGTGGAAAATCCTCCAACTACTGAGAATCTTCAGGTAGGAGGGAGACTTTAGGCGTTCAGGAGTCGCTGGAGTTTCAGTCCTTGGGCCTTCAGCATAATTTCCAAGGGCCTGGGGTGGAGTTGGATAAAAGTGCCTCTTCCACCGATCAAATTCCATCAACTCCTGACACCGGATCCGACTCTGTTTACCCAAGATCTATTGCAGAAGAACGCAATCAAAGAAACAATGCATCTGAAGTTTCAAGGTCGCTTATTCAGCGTCCCGAAGAAAGACTCAGACAACCGAAGAGTCATCCTAGATCTTTCCCGACTAAACTTGTTCATTCAATGCGACAAGTTTCACATGCTTACCGTCTCGCAGGTACGGACCTTACTTCCCCGTGGGGCCGTCACCACCTCCATCGATCTTACCGATGCTTACTATCACATTCCAATAGCGAGACATTTCCGCCCATTCCTAGGATTCAGACTAGGCAACAAGGCTTACACGTTCAAAGTGATGCCTTTCGGGCTCAACATTGCGCCAAGAATTTTCACGAAACTGGCGGAATCAGTCATTCAAGAACTTCGAACCCAAGGGGTCCAAGTCGTCGCATATTTGGACGACTGGCTAATCTGGTCAGACAACGTCAAGGATTGTCTCAGAGCGACAAACAAAGTGATTCAGTATCTTCAGTCTCTGGGATTCCAAATAACTTTCAAAAAGTCCCGCCTAACTCCGGAAACCAAGTTTCAGTGGCTGGGATTACAGTGGGACCTACGCTCTCACACCCTATGTCTTCCCAGATCCAAGAGAATAGAGATTGCGAAGAATACCAAACGCTTTCTCAGGGAAAAGATAACATCCAAAAGGAATCAAGAAAAGATCCTAGGATCCCTACAATTCGCTTCAGTGACAGACCTTCTACTGAAAGCGAAACTGAAGGACATAAACCGGGTTTGGCGCTCTAGAGCGAACAACAAATTTCGAGACAAGAAGACCCGTCTTCCTCCCATTCTTCGGAAGAGGCTTCTCCCTTGGACAACCACCAAGAGCCTATCAAAATCAATTTCGTTACAGTACCCTCCTCCAAAGATAGTCATCCACACGGATGCCTCCCTATCAGGTTGGGGAGGTTATTCCTAACACAGGAAGGTTCAGGGCCTTTGGTCCGCAATGTTCCAACAGTTCCATAAAAATGTCCTAGAAGACATGGCGTTCTTACTAACTTTAAAACTTCTTTCCCCGGCCAAGAAGCAACACCTGAGACTAGTTCTCGACAACGAAGTCATTGTCCGTTGCCTAAACAGAGGGGGCTCCAAGTCAAGCACCATCAACCATGTGACGGTAGCGATCTTTTCCCTAGCAGCCTCAAACCAATGGCACCTATCAGCTGTCCATCTGGCTGGAGTTCGGAACGTTGTGGCAGATGCACTCTCAAGGACGACCCCGTTGGAGTCAGAATGGTCACTAGATCGAAAATCGTTTCGGTGGATCCTCTCCCAGGTCCCGGACCTCCAGGTAGATCTCTTCGCGACGGAGTCCAACCACAAACTAAAATATTATGTGGCCCCCAACCTGGACCCTCGGGCTTACGCCACAGATGCCCTGTCTCAGAACTGGAACACCTGGGAAAGGATTTATCTTTTCCCACCGATGAACCGATTGATGAAGGTGCTGGACAAACTTCGAACCTTCAAAGGTCAAGTAGCCCTGGTGGCCCCCAATTGGCCCAAGAGCAATTGGGTTCCTCTTTTACTGGAGCTGAGTCTCCGCCCTCACCAGATTCCCAACCCGACTTTGACTCAAATAGTACAAATGCGTACTGTGTTTGCTTCCTCAAACATTCAGAACGCCCTAACTTTATGGACTTCATGAAGTTTGCGGCCCAAAAAGGGGGTAAAATAGATCCCCAGAATACTTTATTCTTAGAATCAGGTAAAAGAGACTCCACTCTTCGTCAATATGACTCAGCAGTCAAAAAACTAGCAAAGTTTTTGAAGGATTCTAATGTTGTCTTTATGACATTAAACCTAACGGTTACCTTTTTCAGAACCTTGTTTGAGTCAGGTTTGGCAGCTAACACTATTACTACCATCAAGTCTGCCTTGAAGAAAATTTTCCTGGTCGGGTTTAATATAGATCTAACAGACTCATTGCTAGCTTCAATTCCAAGAGCCTGTGCCAGACTGAAACCATCCATTCGTCCTAGCTCGGTTTCCTGGTTTCTCAATGATGTTCTTAAACTGGCGTCAGAAACCATCAACGACTCATGTGAGTATATACCTCTGTGGCGGGATGTTAAAAAAAACAAGCCCCACACCCTGAATCACACCTACTGACAATGGTCCCACAACACAAACTTTCCCCTTACTTTATCAACTGGACTCTTGGACAAAAGGACAAACAAAACAAAAACATGACCTTAAAACTATATATTTCTTACAAACTATAATAAATCAAACCAAACCATCCAAAAAAAACTTTAAACTAATCAAAACTTAACACTTTAAACTAGAATCACCAGCATCAAAAACTTTACACTATATATACCATAAACCCCATCCAAATAAACGCAAAAAACCCTAACAAACTTAAATCTAAACCGCACACCAACTCAAAATATATGTTTATAAATATTGCGACACCAGCACTGACGCCACACACAAGCCGAACTGTCTTTTCACGGCAAACTACCACTATATGGTAAACAGGAGTCTCTCTCTCTATGCCATATCGGCCTCAACTCCTTGAGTCACAGGTGCCAGTATCATCATCATCATCATCATCATCGTCATCATCATCATCATCAATCCAAATACACAGGCCAGGTCGTCAACAGTTGAGCAGTCAAATGAGCAGTACAAACAAAATCTTAATACAGGCCAGGTCATCAACAATACATCCACTTTCAAAAAACTTGGGTCTCTCCAAAGGAGGAATCACGGCCTGCCAAAAATAAAAAAGAAAAACACTTACGAACACTTCTAGCTAACTGAACTATCGCACTATAATCAAAGATAAATAATAAATTGTTCCTATCACTCACAAACACGACAAGCAAAGATAAACAAAACTGTACTTACCTTTTAAATCAATCAACACTTCCACGCTGGTCAGAAAAATATAAATATAATCCAGCTCTCACACAACTGCCTTAAGCTGCAGTCAAATAAAAAAAGCATTCGCTCCGAAACATTCACCACTGTCGTAACCTAACTAAAAAATGTAAACAAACAATCTCATTTAAACCAACAGTCTTTCTCACCACAAACGATCGTTAACCTAACTACTTTCGCTCGCTAACACAATATCTCTCTCTCTCTCTCTCTCTCTCTCTCTCTCTCTCTCTCTCTCTCTCTCTCTCTCTCTCTCTCTCTCTCTCTCTCTTTCTCTCTCTCTCTCTCTCTCTCTCTCTCTCTCTCTCTCTCACAGGATTTGGCAAAAACAAAAAAATAAAAATAAAGCTAAAATAAATCCTCCACACCTCTACTCAGAAAAACTCTATTTCTTATGAGTTTAGCATCCGGCGCTAGAATTTCGGAATTAGCTGCCTTGTCAAGAGATCCAGACCACATTGAGTTCCTTCCATCAGGAGAAGTTCTCCTCTCCCCAGACAAAATCTTCTTGGCCAAAAATGAAGACCCTCAGAACAGATGGTCCTCCTGGAAGATTGTCCCGCTCCCTCAGGATCCTTCCCTGTGTCCTGTTACCACTCTAAAGTCCTTTCTATCGAGGACTTCCTATAAGACCTCAGGGCCCTTGTTTGTTAGAGAACAGGGGGGGACTATAACTTTACAAGGGATCAGACAACAGATTTTGTATTTTATCAAACAGGCTAATCCTGAGTCTTTCCCTCACGCCCATGACATACGGGCGGTAGCAACCTCAATAAATCTTTTCCATCACATGAACTTTGCAGATCTTACTAAATATACCGGATGGAAATCCCCGTCAGTGTTCAGGCGGCACTATCTTAAACATCTAGTGGCCCTTAAACTCGCTACCGTAGCCGCAGGGAGCGTGGTATCCCCCGAACAAATTAATTCCTAATTAATTCCTAAATTTACTATGTCTTGTCATATTCTTCCTCTTACCTGCCTCACTTACAGTTCCTACCTGAGTTCAGTTTGTTATGTCACACCCAAGGGTG
>NC_090759.1:52274824-52284824 GCF_036898095.1 Palaemon carinicauda
CTAATAACCCAGACATTTGATGACCACAATCGAGGAGAGATCCTGGCATGAATATACAAAAGGAAACCTAGAAAGCTCATCAATAATTGTGAGTAAGAAACGATTCCTTGAAGAGGTGAGGAAAGGGCCCTTAAAATCAACAAGCAAGCATATGAATGGCTATGTGGATCTAAGGAGTATAATAGAATCATATGAGAAAACGGTTTGGTCTTGACAAAAAGAGGTTGCACTTATTCCCTTTATTTCTTCTATTGAGTAGGGAAGGCTACGGCAAAGGACGAAGTGGGCTAGCCTCGATACTATAGAATGACACAGTTCATTGTGCAAAGAACGCAGTTCACTGAGACTATGGGCTACAGTCGCAATCTTATAATTCTTTTGTTGTTGAATATAAGGGAATGTTTCATAATAAACATGAAAGCTAGTTATTATTATTATTATTATTACTATCCAAGCTACAATCCTAGTTGGAAAAGCAAGATGCTATAAGCCCAGGGGCTCCAACAGGGAAAAATAGCCCAGTGAGGAAAGGAAATAAGGAAATAAATAAATGAAGAGAACAAATTAACAATAAAGCATTCTAAAAACAGTAACAACGTCAAAACAGACATGTCATATATAAACTATTAACAGCATCAAAAACAAATATGTCATAAATAAACTATAAAAAGACTCATGTCCGCCTGGTCAACAAAAAAGCATTTGCTCCAACTTTGAACTTTTGAAGTTCTACTGATTCAACCACCCGATTAGGAAGATCATTCCACAACTTGGTAACAGCTGGAATAAAACTTCTGGAGTACTGCGTAGTATTGAGCCTCGTGATGGAGAAGGCCTGGCTATTAGAATTAACTGCCTGCCTAGTATTACGAACAGGATAGAATTGTCCAGGGAGATCTGAATGTAAAGGATGGTCAGAGTTATTAAAAATCTTATGCAACATGCATAATGAACTAATTAAACGACGGTGCCAGAGATTAATATCTAGATCAGGAATAAGAAATTTAATAGACCGTAAGTTTCTGTCCAACAAATTAAGATGAGAATCAGCAGCTGAAGACCAAACAGGAGAACAATACTCAAAACAAGGTAGAATGAAAGAATTAAAACACTTCTTCAGAATAGATTGATCACCGAAAATCTTGAAAGACTTTCTCAATAAGCCTATTTTTTGTGCAATTGAAGAAGACAGAGACCTTATATGTTTCTCAAAAGTAAATTTACTGTCGAGAATCACACCTAAAATTTTGAAAGAGTCATACATATTTAAAGAAACATTATCAATACTGAGATCCGGATGTTGAGGAGCCACCGTCCTTGATCTACTTACAATCATACTTTGAGTTTTGTTAGGATTCAACTTCATACCCCATAATTTGCACCATGCACTAATTCTAGCTAAATCTCTATTAAGGGATTCACCAACCCCAGATCTACATTCAGGGGATGGAATTGATGCAAAGAGAGTAGCATCATCAGCATATGCAACAAGTTTGTTTTCTAGGCCAAACCACATGTCATGTGTATATAGTATGAAAAGTAATGGGCCAAGAACACTACCCTGTGGAACACCGGATATCACGTTCCTATAATCACTATGGTGCCCATCAACAACAACTCTTTGAGATCTATTACTTAAAAAATTAATAATAATGCTAAGAAACAACCCACCCACTCCCAACTGTTTCAGTTTGAAAACAAGGGCCTCATGATTAACACGGTCAAAGGCAGCACTAAAATCAAGGCCAATCATACGAACTTCCCGACCACAATCAAGGGATTTCTGTACTGCATTGGAGATTGTAAGAAGGGCATCACATGCTCCAAGGCCTTTACGAAAACCAAATTGCAAACTAGGGAGTAGATGATTACCTTCAGCAAACCTATTAAGACGTTTTGCCAGAAGACGTTCAAAAACTTTAGATAATATGGGAGTTATGGAAATTGGGCGGTAATCAGTGGGACTTGAGCTACCACAAACACATTTACATAGAGGAGTAACATTACCAATTCTCCAACTAGTGCTAAAAGCTCCTCTTCTTGCTAACTTGCGCAAAATAACAGATAACTTTGGAGCTAAGAAATCTGCTGTCTTTATAAAAAACAAAGGAAAAATACCATTTGGGTCTACACCTCCATAAGCATCAAGGTCCATCAACAGAGCTTTAATCTCACGAGATCGAAAAGCTAAACTAGTTAGTTTAGCCTCAGGAAAACAGGAAAGAGGAAGTTCAAGTTTTTCATTACTCTGTTTACTGTCAAAAACATCAGCCAAAAGGGTTGCCTTTTCCTTTGGACAGTGAGTGACTGAGCCATCTGGTTTAAGTAAAGGAGGAACTGTTGCATCTACACCAAAGAGTGCAGATTTAAGGGTAGACCACCATTTATGTTCCTGAGTTGTACCAGAAAGTGTTTCTTTTATGGTTAAATTGTACTCCTTTTCAGTTGAGGCATAAACTCTCTGAGCAAAAGCTCGAAGCTGAGTATAGTTGTTCCAGGTCAAATCTGATCTGTTCCCCTTCCAAAGATGATAGGCCTCCTGTTTCTCCAAATAAGCACGTCTGCAATCATCATTGAACCACGGTTTGTCCTTCTCATCAGTGATAAGTTTGAACTGATGACCCAACATGAAGTAACGACATTTTCTTAGTGCTTTGAGACTCATACTCTTCCATCTTTATGGACGAAGGCTTCTGCTCACTGGCCGATAGAGTGAGAAGGCAAAAGTTATACCATGTTTGCTTGATGTTACACCAACAACATAATCAGAAGTATCTGTCTCAATAATGAGGAGCACTAATGGGTCAACAACTGAAATAATGGTTTTAGCCACATCATTTTTGATACACTTGAAAGCTTGACCTGCCACATGCGAGAGAAGAAAAGTCTTTATCTGAATATGTGGATGCATTTTCTTAAAAATCTTGAAATCCATAGCAAGTACTACGTAAGTATGCCCATGGTACAATAAAGTGTTCGCTTATCTTGAGGGAATGGCTCATAATTCACAGAGGACATTTAAATCAAATTAAATCCTAAACTTATATTTCTTAAAATCAAAACCGACATTTAAACAAAACAACAAAAACCGACTAAAAATTAACATACAAAAATATCCAAACCCAACTGGAAATTCACCGGAAGAAAACGATTGACAAGTATATATATATATATATATATATATATATATATATATATATATATATATATATATATATATATATATATACATACATACATAATATGAAATGTCACCAAAACTAGACTAGAAGTCTAAAGAAGCATAATGCCACTGCTCCGTGAGCTGACGGTGACCCTCGAGTCAATTTTTTGGAGCATTCAAATCCAAATCTTCATGTGAAATGGATGATTCTCCTCCGCATCATCATTATAATTAATATTTCAGAGTGTAGTTGAATTTCAGGCCATTCATCAACTCAAATATTTATTTCTTATGAGTATCCAGCTCAAAATCAGATTTTGGTATAGTCAACATTTCAAGATCAGCATTCACAGCAGAGGAGGGAGAAGGAACTGCCCTAAATTAGAAGGTGAAAAAAAGAGTATGGTTCTGTACGTAAAGAAAAGAGACACTTACGAACACTACTAGCTAGCTAAACTATTATACTATAATAAATAATAACAACAATAATAATAATAACAATAATAATAATAATAATAATAATAATAATAATAATAATGATAATAAACTGATTCTAGTATTCACAGTCACACTAAGCAAGGATAAAATAATGAATATTGAAGAATAAAAAATGGCACTTCCATTATAAGTGGATAACTCCAATCAATGAAAACTATATCTTACTCTTACGCCAGTCAAAGTAAAAAGAAAAAATCTCTTGAAACATTTCATATCATCCTAACCTATCTAACTAATAAAATATAAAAATCCAACCTTTATTCATTACAACAGTTTTACTGGCTACAAATAATCATTATACTAACTACCTCTTTTTTCATTCATTCTCCCTCTCTCAAGCTCTGATGGATTTAATAAAAGAAAACAAAACGTAAATGTCACAGAAATTATAAAAAAAATCCATTCTTCACATTATCATACTCATCTTCATAGGTTTCTGAAACTATTACATCAATCATATGCATAAATCGTACTGTCTTTCTTCAGATATGCTATCAGTTATTCTCTGAAAGCTAGCCACACTGTTCGTGATCGCAAATGGAACTTTGGGAAAGTGAAAAAGTTGACCACTGACCTCAAAGGCAGAGCAATTCTGCTCATCGTCTCTAATTGGTATTTTGTGATATGCACTTTGCAGATGATTAGTGTTGAAAACTCCTCAGGGTGACTTTTATTATATCATCATCAATCCTAGCGAGATGATAGACATCTAGTAGTGTATACAGTAGTAATAAATGGTATGTGAATAGTCGACCACCATTCTTATCTTTTTCCTCTCCTTCACCGTCACCAGGGCCTTAGTTCTCAAAGGTGAGTCAGAGGGATCATAAGATTCCCTCCTCAACATTCGTCATACTGCAGTCAATGAACGAAGAATCAACACCCTAGTATAGTAAAGATTTAATAGCTATAACCGGGTGAATATTCCTGGTTTTCAAGCCACAAAGAAAGTAAAGGACATGATCCACTGAAGAGGAACTCAACACTGACATGTTATTCTAGAAAGTTGTGTCCAAGAAAGGAAACAACACAGGTCTCCGAGCAATGACGTTAGGATAATGAAATCCATTATTCAAACCAACCTCTCTGAGGCAGTAACCGAGTACCTTTGATGTAAGTAACGTATTATCCTAGGTCACTAGCTCTCTACATGGATATATTTCCCATTTGTTGCAGAGAACAATCTCAGAACTAAAAAAAACATGAGTTTCTAAAGCGTAGAGGAGTGCTCGGGCAGGTTTTTTATTAATCATGATATCAATCACAGCTTTCATTAAACCACCTGGAAAAGCTGCAGATATTGAAGCGAGAGCAAAGACTGAAAAAGTTTGATATATCAGATGGTATCACAAGGCATGGCATAATATTCCTTCTTACTACATTTTTAATAATCATTCCTAGAAAGACACTGAACTTTCCGCATTTCAAGTTTCTGTTAATTTTTGAGATGGCATCTGCTTAATGTTCACAGATGCATTTATCAACATTATAGGTTGAAAGAAATTGTCTGTTTATGAGCAATTTCAAGAAAGTGGGCCTTATTTAAAGTTGTTTGAAGATCGAATGTAATATTCTCTAGGTAAGAGTTGCCGACAGTGAAACCATATGGTACAAATTACAAATGAACATTTATGCACTAATTATGAACCTCTTCACCTGTAACCACTCTAAAGATAAAATCCTTGCTAAGTCTTTTCAGAGTCTGCGGTATTGGGAGAGAGTTTCCACAGGTGCCTGCCCACGTGTAGCAACCAGGTGCCAGTTTATGACGATTTACATGCTATCACAACCATGCAATTCTTAAATTTTACTCCAGACATATTTTTGTATATAAAAGTAATTTACTTATCATACTGGCAGAGTTTGGAAAATTTATTATGTAAACAAATTTTACACAATACATTCTCTTATAAGTCAACTCATGATCCCTACTGAACTGAAGGTATACAATGGAAAAGATTATAAATCGTTGTTTTTATTTAAAAATACGATACTAAAATGTGAATATTACATGCATAATTATTTGACACAGTTAAGTGAAACACCAGTTTAATCAAAACTGGTGGTCATAAAACTGAATTTTGCCATGCTAAAAAGTTCCAGGAACATGATTCATTGAGGCATTCCAACAGCTATGTTGCTAATTTTGCCCTATTTTCATTTTCTCTTTTCAAAGTAACGCTTCATGTTGTCCTCATTTCTATTTTTGTCCTGGTGAGAGCATACCGTTGTAAAATGAAAAGTTTAAAGTGAAGACCAAGTATTTTTGTGAATTATCTCAGTCAAAATCTGGCAAATACAAATCTCTCTCTCTCTCTCTCTCTCTCTCTCTCTCTCTCTCTCTCTCTCTCTCTCTCTCTCTCTCTCTCTCTCTCTCTCTCTGCTGTACTAACATTCTCCGTTATTTTTTCTCTGACATTCAATTTCCGTTAAATGATAACATTGACTAATATATAGTAGATGATAATACTGGATTGTTACTATCTACACCGAATTCCAATACGTCTCAAGTCATGCATATAAAGGAGGAGCAATTCCGTACTGGTAATGCCTTTATGTGTGCGTATGAAGTACTGATTATCTGGAAGGTAGTTGGTAACAAGGTGTTCACAGCACCCCCCCCCCCCCCCCATGTTGCTATGACATAATAACTATGGCTATGGCTACCATCTCATTTTTCGACAAAAGCTACACTATAATATTAGTGGCAAAGGTTTGATGACAATGTCGAGGTCGCCAACAATTTTGAAAAAATGCAGTTAAAAATTTTTTAGAAGGCAAATGAATCATGTTTTATCGGATTAACCAAAGACCTGCCATTGTCTGTCTTGAAAAGTCGAGCAGTGTCAGGGAACTGATCTTTAAATTAGATTTAATCAAATCTAGTTAAGGCGGATTTCCAAAAGCCTAATGTGCTTCAATCGTATCCATTTAACATAGTGTTGACCTAGAGAGAGAGAGAGAGAGAGAGAGAGAGAGAGAGAGAGAGAGAGAGAGAGAGAGAGAGAGACACTTCTCTATGAATAACAATGGAAGGATTAAAGGATCACCAAAATATGGAATAATAATGTGATATGATAATAATGGGTGGCAAACGCGATATGCACAAGTCTTTAATCATTACCATTAGAATGGTACAAGTTAGAAAAGAAAGGCCATGTGCAAAACATAATACATTTTAAACAAAGCAGATCAATATCTGCCTTTGAATAAATTAAAATATCAAGGGAAAGTGGAAAAACAACAGGAATGAAAAAAAGATAATATTGTAAACACAATGGCCAGAGGTTTGGAGACCAGTGGCCATATATTTTTATTTCACATCTATGATCGTGAAATGGCAGCCAATTTGGAGGGTAATAGTTTAAAGGAGATCGTACCGCTGACAAAAGGAAAATTTACATGCCATTTCATGGCCTTCCAGAGTTTATCCTCACGTCGAATTTGTATTCATTGCAACCGAGAAATTGCAAATGGAAGTGCGTACCAGTTTCATTTGCTCACTTTATTTATTTTGGGAAAATGGAGAAGATAGTTTTAAAATTTCTTATTGTCCTTTTGTGGAGATCTTAGATAATAATCAATATAAATAAGTATGATAAATATTTACAAATACATACACTGTAAACATATTCATATAATCATATATGGATATGTGATGTATATATATATATATATATATATATATATATATATATATATATATATATATATATATATATAAATTTATCATACTTTTCATTATTTTCATCTTTTTATAGATGAATGGTCAAATTCCATGAAATACATCTCTTTTTAATCTTACTTTTATGAACGCCATCTGCTAAGAATAGAATAAGAGTTCAATATCCCATCGGAATTTGAAGCTGAAGAAAACATAGTCCAACTTTAAATATTTCATGTCTCCAATTTGACTGAAATAGGCTAAATATTGATGGAATATTACACACTAAGGGTAAGTTATTAAATCAATTGTGTGGGACCCTAGCAAAGAGTGCTCAGCACTTATAAATGTAAAGATAAAAATAAAAACTCCTATATTTGAGTGCATATCTCTACATCAATGATAAATTTTTTTCAAAAAGGCTAAGCTTTCAGACTCCCCAAACCTCGACATAATAGGTTTCTATTGCCAAAAAGATACATTCCTACCATCTCAAGAATCGAAACACCTGTTGCAAGTCTGGGTAGAAAATTACAACTCCGTATCACGTGTTGCTTGTCAACTAGGCTACCCTTCTGGGTGAAAGTTCGGGAAAAAACTCATACATAACTACTGTAGTTTGCTTGATATTGCTTTAATTCAAATGCAACAAAAGCATAACATCCATATAAAGTTATATATTGACTTTCACTTCTAGCATTACAATAATTATGATATATTATCGATTCATTTAGTAACAAACACGATATCACACACTTTCAACTTTTTTTTTTTGGTGAAATGTTTGAATGTAACTTACTATTTACCTATATCATGTTTTACTCAAATACCATAACTAACTCTCTGCAACACGGAAATCCTTCATTCATGTTACTATCACGTACATGGGTGAGCGCGCATGCGCGAGTGTGTAGAGGGGGTAAGGGATATAGTGTACATTTTATTAGGGAAAAATCTCAATTTCTATAAAGATTATTTCTATGAAATTAATTCAATTTACCTTAGTCAGTGAGCACCTATGTACATACTGTGTGTGTGTGTATATATATATATATATATATATATATATATATATATATATATATATATATATATATATATATATATATATATATATAATATGAATCATGGGAAAAAATTACAAAAGATGACAGAAAATTTGAATACAGAAAGCAGAAATGTAAGACTGAAAATGAATATGAGTAAAACTGAGATAATGTTCAATGAAAATGCAGAGGCAACAAATAAAGAGTTATGGACGAACCTATAGAGATTGCTAATGAAAATGCGTATTTAGGACAGACAGTAAAAGAAGGATGAGCATGGGATGGTGAGCCTTTTGGTAAACAAAATGAGATTATTTATTAACTTATGAATCAGAAACGGAGCCTTGCGAAAGCCTTAGAACATAAACTAGTTACAAAGAGCTAGGGAAAGAATAATGATGGGAGTAACACTTTATGAGACAGAAAAAGAGCAACATAGCTACGAAAGCAAACTAAAGATGATATTCTAACAACCTGTATGAAAAGGATATGGACAAGACATATAATGAAAATGACAGATAACAAACTGACATTAAGAATAACAGAATGGATCCCTGGAGATTACAAAAGAAGTAGGGGAAGGGAAAAAAAGACGATGGATTGACAAACTAAGAAAATTTGCAGGTGTGAATTAGCATAATATAACCTTAAATAGATGTAATTGGAAGGGCATGTCTGAGGCCTTTGCTCTGCAGTAGACTAGTAATGGCTGACGATGATTATATGTATGTATATATATATATGTATATATATATATATATATATATATATATATATATATATATATATATATATATATATATATATATATATATATATATATATATATAGTTTTTACTGTCAACTTTATGCAGTTAAAATTGTACATGAACAGTATGTATGGTAGTATAAATCTGAGATACCTCAAGTAAAATATTTGTTATTAGATTAACGTAGTGAAAGTGCTTAAAATTTTTTGACGTATGTTTAGTGCATTCTAGGATATACTTATTTCATATAATTGTGTTTGTCGATTATAATAGTTGGATTTTCTCATTGCACATAATATCCAACAATTATAATGGACAAACACAATTATATAAAATAAGTATATCCTAGAATGCACTAAACAATGGTGAAAAAATTTTAAGCACTTTGACTACGTTAATCTAAGAAACATATTGTGATGGAAAGCAAAAATATGCATATGGACCTTGGTAAACTGTGAGCCATATCAATGGACACATGGGACGGGAGTATTGGGACTACGACTGAGAATTATTCACACTACGTTTAACATCTATTGAAGAACTTGGATGTTGCCTTCGGTAACGATAGGCTGCTATTAGATTACAGATTGTATTATCGTTGGTAAACCCACACAAAAGCATTCAAACTAATCACCAAGATGAAAGACTATTCAAAGATCATCATCATGAAAGTATGAAGGATTTGGATCACAACTATGTAAAAGGATTTATATTACGAAAGTAAAAACAAACACCAAAGCTTCTGTGTACAACCTAATCTAACAAAAGTACCCCAAATAAATCTTATTTTCTTAGTACCTCAAAATATTTTGCATCAACTACGTAGACCCCAAGAAAGTTCAAAGTCTCTCTTCCTTTGCTGGAATCTCCACGTACTGTA
>NC_090759.1:52289824-52302324 GCF_036898095.1 Palaemon carinicauda
CACGGGGAAATGGAAGAATTTCAGCAGGATTATAGAGAGGGTGGCTGCATCCGTTCCAGGGAGTAGATTCCCATCGACGAGCTATTAACCGGACAGCATTACGTAGAAATTCTTGAACTTCTAATCTCATAAGCGAAGAAACTTCTATACTGCTGGATCACCTGCCATTTAACTTTATAATGAAGTGAATTTTTATTAAATGTAAAATTTAGGCCTTAAGCCAAGCGCACTGGAGCATCAAAGGCTATTCAGCGCTGTATAATGCAAATTAATCACCCATACCGGGTACCCATAGTCTCCCTTTTGGTACCATTTTAACTTCTAAAACCAATCACACAACTTTCATATAATATCATCGAAAGGCAAAGTAGGGAGGGATCAAAAGGATTAAAAAAAATAATTAATATTATTTAAAGTTCATGATATAAACCTATACTCTGTATAAATGTTTTCAAGTTCAGAGTATTGAATTTTTCCCCGGTATATCTCTTGATGGTTTGTCCTGGAGAAAATGTGTCCTCCTCTGAAGATTAAAAGGACAATCGACTAAAATATGTTTGATACCTATTGTCACTTGACAGGTATTACAAAGAGGGGCCTGTCTCCCTTCACCACTTTTCATGAAATAATTGTGGGTTTCATGTGTATGGGCAATACGGTCTAATTAAATTGATATCATTCCTCCTAATTGTAAAATTACAAGATGACCTTTTGTCCACTGAAGGGTGGATTTGTTTCAATTTTTGTATTAGTGGTCAGTTCAGACCATCGAGCCTGCCACTTATTTTTACAGTAAAAATGTATCTAGCTTTTAAGGTCTTTGTAAGGAATACTTATGGGGGATAGATTATGTAGCCCTAAAGCTTCCTTGGCTGCCTTATCTACTCGTTCATTTCCATCCACCCAAAACATTGGCAGGGACCCAGCAGAAGTGAACACTGACATTCTTCCTAGACTGCAGAAGTACTAACCAGTCCTGCACCTCTTGTACTAGATAATGGCCTGGCATAATTCGTTTAATTGCGAGTAAAAAAAACGCTATTGGAATCCATAATAATTATATAACAGCTATTTTGATTACCCTTTCTATAAAATATGTCGGACTGCGAGAATTATTGCATACGGCTCAGCAGTAAATACTGAACAAGAGGATGGAAGTTTCTTTCTAATAACAATATCTCCTACCACAACTGCACTTCCAACTCCTGCAGCCGATTTGGAACCATCCGTAAGAAGAAATTTCCTATGATGTGCATGATTTAACTTCTTCTTCCCAGCTGTTTCCCATTTTTATATGGGGTCGCCGTTACGAATGAGCCGTTTCCATCTTTTTCTATCCTGCGCTTCCGCCTCATCAATCCCCTTCTCCTGTAAGTCTCCTCTCACACAGTCCCTCCATCTCTTTCTTGGTATCCCTCTTCTTCTTCTTCCCTGAACCTCCATCTCCATAGTATGTCTCCCAACGTGGTCCTCATCTCTCCTCATCAGGTGTCCATACCATCTCAGCCTCCCTTCCTGCACTTTCTTTGATATTTGCACCACCTTTGTCGACCCCCTTATGTAGTCATTTTTAATCCGATCCTCTCTTGTCACCCCAGACATCCACCTAAGCATTCTCATTTCTGCCACATCCATCTTCTTCTCCTCTGTCTTCCTCATGCTTGCTGTTTCCGTTCCATAGAGCATTGCCGTTCTTACCACTGTCTTATGAAATTTTCCTTTTAACCTCAGTGGTATTCTTTTGTCACAAAGAACTCCTGAGGCTGCTCTCCAGTTGTTCCAGCCTGCCTGTACCCGATGTTTAACTTCATCTTCCATACCTCCTCCAGCGTTAACAATGGATGATTTAACAATGTCATAAATAAAGATTGGCCTGCGAAACCTCCTGACCTCAATCATGTTGAAAATCTTTGGGGATATATGATAAGAGAATGGGATACTGACAATGATGGAGATCATACTATATATTGCACTTATCTTTTCTTATAAATATTTGTGGTATAGGCTACAACTGAACTAATTATGTAGACAACGTAGGCTTTAGTACGATCTTGATAAAAATGGAAACTTGTTTACTGTTATGCCAAAGGAATATCACTTTATATTTCATCAAAGGAATAGATATCTACTATTACTTTATTTTCACTGGCATAATGTGCACGACAGAAGGAAAATAAAAGTTACTTAAAAAACGCTCGTTTACACACACACAGGAGAGAGAGAGAGAGAGAGAGAGAGAGAGAGAGAGAGAGAGAGAGAGAGAGATTTTATATGGTTCATATTTGAATTTTGTACAAACGTGATTGAAAAGATTCTAATTATTTACTCTTAGTATCTTGGGACACTTCGTTACAATAAAAACATTTGGGCGAATTTTCGTGTTTTCATTCCCTTTATCCTTTATAATTCAGTTAAATAACAATAGATTTGCATCAATAATTATCATATGCAAATCAAGTAAGCTCATATCTGAAATAAATTTTCCGTACCAATAGACCTAGCATTGAAATCTCATTCTTAACAAGCGCTTGGAAATGAAACTATACATAATCAATTGAGCATTTTTATCTCTTCAGTTTTTCCAGTAAAAACAGACCCGGAAGTTACAAGTAAGGCAATACGATAATTTGAAAGTTAACATGTCCCTTAGAATCAGCCACGTCACAAGTACTATGCTCCCCGGGCTGCTGCAGTTGCCAAATGTTGCTTTCTAGTTTGACAATTTGCCCGAAAATAAAAGTACCATCACTTTTGAACATGACTTGATCAGCATCAAGATACATTATAGTCAGGGAAAACGGCCAAAGTACAATTATGTTGAGTGCATCCTACTATGTTAACACGAAAAGAATGCCATTTTTTATAATTGGTTCAGGCGAGCGTTATTTCTGTTGCGTGTGGCAGAGACATATACAGGATATATGGTTTATTTGCCGCACCGATAATTACTTCAGTCTAAGAAGATTCATGTTAATATCTTATACTATATGATATTAACATGAATCTTTAGCCCAAAATACTATACAACCTATAATAATTTGGGCTAAAGATCGTCTTGTAGCTTAGTATCGTCTCACACAACGGAAATTTGCTGAAATATACGACACATACAATAGTTATTATTAAACTTCTTGGTTTTTTTCTCGAATGATTCGTTTCCCACAACGTGAAAACAAATACAAAACCTAAAGCAAATTACCCATATTAGACCTCCATTAGGTAGTACTAGGGATAAGTAAACGAAAACATTTCTCCATCAAACATAATTACAATGCATTAAGATTAAACAAGTTTATATCTAATGAATTGGTAGTTTCTTCAACGCTTTATGCAAAAGACATAAGCCAGACGCTCAACTTAGACCTAGTTTATCCTAGTACTAGGCCTAGCCTTTAAAAAATCGGTAAATATCAGCTTCCTTGTTTTCTATGATAATTATATAATCTTGCTCATAAAAGATAAATCTGCATGGATGGCATTCATCACTAAAACCTAATCCATGCAATCCCTTATCATCAGCTTGGATGGATTAGTAGCATCACATAGCCACCTGGGCCGTTTAGGCATTGCTCTACGAACGTAAACATAAATGCGTTAGTGTATCCTAAAGAGTTTCTACGATCACCGATATGTTGAACACTATTCAAGGTCGGTATATAGATTGGTATAAGCATACTTATAGAATGAGATCTTTAACTAAATAGAATTTTCCGCGCAACACTAACCTTTCATATTACACTTCGCGAGAGGCTGATGGCTGGTTAGCGAGAAAGAGCTCAAGTGATGGCGAGCTTCGTTCTTCATAGGAAGCATTTACTTTACACATGTTTTACGAACTCACTACGCTTACTTCAGGTCTTGCAAACCATCGAATAAACTGATTATATGATAGGGAGCTTCATAGATACGAGACTATTTGCGAAACGACTTAGTCACTCGGATGATCAAGGATTACTGACTAGTGACTACTGACAGTGACTTTGCCACTGGCCCACTGCTGTCACTCGTTCGAAACAGTCTTGCCAACATAATATGCTTTTTCTATACATTCTGTGATATCGAATTAATCATTATGAATGAAACTTGTTAACTTACCTGGTGTAACAGTTAAAATACAGAATATAAATATGAGTAACAAAGAATTATTCAATTCCCTATACGTATTTTTATCAATGTAATTATACACTGATATTTGCCACCCTGAAAACGGTCATGTTTTGATGGCAGAACCCTACCCGAGTCATCCAAATTTGTAGGACTAAGTTTTGAGGGTCAAAGAGTTATTGACACAACTGCGGTGAAATATTACATCTTTAACTTACGATGAATTTTAAAACTTAAAAAAAAAACTTCATAAAATCAGTTAAAATAATAGGCTCACGATTCACCACAACTATACAAGGGAGTGTCATCACTGTATAACACGACAATGATGATTGCGATAATAATTGCGATACTTACAATGGCGAAGCATATGGCAAAGAGAATGATTATTACCGCGAAAGGAGTTATAAAAAAAAGATGGAAATGCCAAAGATTTAAATAACGATGTTGATAATAGCAGTGTTGGTAGAGCTAGGATTATGAAAGAAATTAAAATAACGAAAATGACGTTGATTATGAAGGGGGAAGGAATGGTGATTTCAATCATTTTAACAGTGATGACTCTGGTACTATTGATCGTGGTTATAGTAATGGTTATAATTACAATAATAAACCACGAGAAGACAATAAATCTGATATGTAGACAGTACCGCTAATCACAATGATAACAATTGTAACAATGAAAACAAAATGAACAATAGAAATAAATAATTAATACAATTATGAAAATACAATGATCATAATTTTTGGAACAGCTAATGACAATGTCTGTTATAATGTTAGGATACTGAGTAAGAATACAATGATATGATAGATATAATGGAAAATCATTATTTGAAAAACTGACTGTGTAAGTAAATGCAAAGCCGAAATCATTTGGAAATTGATTACAATTGACTGATTAAAATAGTAACTTGTTGGTTTGCTGTTGGTTTTTTTTATTTTTTTTTCCTTTTCTTCCTTTTTAACGTTTCTCCGGTCTAGTAAAGCCGCTGTCTTATTATTATTATTATCATCATTATTATTATTATTATTACTTGCTAAGCTACAACCCTAGTTGGGAAAACAAGATACTATAAGCCCTGGGGCCCCAACAGGAAAAATAGCCCAGTGAGGAAAGCAAAAATGGAAAAATAATTCATTTTAAGAACAATGACATTTAAATAAATATTTCCTATATAAACTATGAAAATTTTTAACAAAACAAGAGGAAAAGAAACGAGATAGAATAGTGCGCCCGAGTGTACCCTCAAGAAAGAGAACTCTAACCCAAGACAGTGGAAGACCATGGTACAGAGGCTATGGCACTACCCAAGACTAGAGAACAAAGGTTTGATTTTGGAGTGTCCTTCTCCTAGAAGAGCTGCTTACCATACCTAAGGAGTCTCTTCTACCCTTACCAATAGGAAAGTAGCCACTGGACAATTAAAGTGCAGTAGTTAACCCCTTGGGTGAAGAGGAATTGTTTGGTAATTTCAGTGTTGTCAGGTGAATGAGGACAGAGGAGAATCTGTAAAGAATAGGCCAGACTATTCGGTGTATGTTTAGGCAAAGGGAAAGTGAATCGTAACTAAAGAGAAGGATCCAACGCAGTACTGTCTGGCCAGTCAAAGGACCACATAACTCTCTAGCGGTAGTATCTCAACCAATTACTACCAAAGCTACAATCCTGGTTCGAAAAGCGGAATGCTGCAAGCTTGAGGCTCTAATAGGGAAAGTAGCCCAATCAGGAAAGGAAACAAAGAGAATAACAAATAAAATATAAATAAGTAATGAATACAGAATACATTATATTTGACCAGTAACAACGTTAAAATGAATAAATTATATATAAACTATAAAACGATACATGCCATCCAGCTCTCTCTCTCTCTCTCTCTCTCTCTCTCTCTCTCTCTCTCTCTCTCTCTCTCTCTCTCTCATTGATCTACTTATTATTTCTGTTTTTCTTTTCATTAATTACGATATAGGCAATTAAAATTTTCGTCTCATTTGCAGCCCAATAACTGAGACAACGTAAAGCAATGAAAGGCCGAAGAGATTCTACGAAATTTACATAACTTGGAACTCCGCCCCCCACCGATATTAAATATTGTGGATGTGTGTAGGCATGTGAGACTGGCCCATGGTGTCACCGTCAACAGAACTTAACCCCCTACGTCCAATTCTTTACACTAATATCTATTTCATCATCCCCTACGACTTTTGACGGGAAGGGCCTCTGTTAGACTTTCCCAGTCGTTTCTATCTTGAGCTTTAAATACTTCCCCATTCATCATGGTCTACTTCACGCCTCATAGTCCTCAGCCATGTGGGTTGGGCGTTCAAACTTCTAGGGACTAGTGGAACCCAGCTAAACGTTTAGTGAACTAATCTTTTCAGGGGAGTGCGAAGAGCATGCCCAAACCATCTCCATCTATCCCTCATCATGATCTCATCCACACATGTCACTCGAGTAATCTCTCTCTTATTTCATTTCTAAGCCTGCCTTGCCAATCTTATTTCACAGAATACAAATCATCCTTTCTCTCTCCACGGGACGTTAATGCCTACATGCGAGTTTCTTCAGGCACGCAGCACGCTGAAAGTAAACTTTAAGGCCTCCAACTAAAAGTCCCTTCGACCTCTCCTGACTTCTCTCCTTCAGTTATTCACTCTTTTATTCTAAAACCACATCAAAATTTATAAAGGCCATTATCTTAGTTTTCTCAGTGAAGACTTCCTATTAAATCTATTGTATTTAAACTAACCTTACCCAGTGGTTAATCGAATACGAGGTATTACATCCAAATCTACAATAGACCAAATAATTAACCTCATCCCAAAAGAATAAACAAGAAACCGAAGGTTTAACAACGTCTGCGGGTACACCCCAATGGAAGGGAATGGAATATATACATACACGAACACATCTCCCCTATACAATAAAGAGGAGTGTCTGGCTACACACACACACACACACACACACACACACACACATACATATATATATATATATATATATATATATATATATATATATATATATATATATATATACATATATATATACATACATATATAATATATATATATATATATATATATATATATATATATATATATATATATATATATATATATATATATATGTGTGTGTGTGTGTGTGTGTGTGTGTGTATTTTACAGTCACGCTGAGCTCTTCTCGTCCCTCGGGTGGGGGAGAGGAAGTGGTCATACCTGGTGAGAGGGGGTGCGTGCATATCTATCTAAGTACTTGGCTGCCAGTTTTGATGGATCAGGTATATATATATATATATATATATATATATATATATATATATATATATATATATATATATATATATAATACAAACGTGTGGATGAGAACATAAATGCATCTTTTTCTCAATACAAGTACATGTGCCATAGACCTATGGATTCCTACCCCTTAACTGTTCTAGTTTACTTTCAAACCAATTTTTATCTTAACTCGGCCCATTCAGTCGATATCTTTTTTTTTTATGAGCGGTCAAGTTACCTCTCCGTCACACCAGCAGCCATTAGGCTTAATCTGCCAGTGGCGTTGATAAAGCATAGCTGAAATATTTGTCATTCCCCCAAAATAATAATTTTCATACCGTGGAGATCGCCTATTTTTTATTACTACATTCATGAACAAGGAACATTGAGTTTTGTATTAGAAGTCAGTATAATAAATGGACAGGATTTGTTAGGAGACCAGGAAAACTAAATCATTCATCAAAGAGACCAGGAAAACTAAATCATTCATCAAAGAGACCAGGAAAACTAAATCATTCATCAAAGAGTCCCGAGAATCAGTACTTTTCATACTGTCTACTTTCAGAGTTGAAAATAATAATTTTATACTCAATTTTCCATCCTACTTAAGAGGCAGCAAACATACTTCATTTATTAAACGAGGATTTATTGTTTTTTAAACTCCTTAATTAGTTAAAAGAATTTATGAATTCCATAGACAAAAAATTACAACAAACCCATTCATCATAGAAATCCCCAAATTAGCTTTAAACAGAACTCACATTTATGCAAGCTGATGTCCATATATTTTTACTTCTATTTTGTCTTTACCATTTCTTTTACAATGAGAAATAATTTCATGCATTAAACCTTATATGTAAATATTGGGAAGATTTATGCAAAATTAACTAAAGTTCTTTAAGAATCGAAATATCAATAAAAATGTAAGATATTCTATGAACCCTTCTCCAGATCAGTTTTCCTTGTATCACTGCATGCTCCCATTGCATCTAATGTTTCTAGTTCTCTTGAATTCGAGTGGAATAGAACAGGGCCAGCCATCCGGCTGAACGAGTTAGGGAAACGAATCTACAGGGATGGGGGAAAAGAAAACGCAGTATGAAAATGTGGTGAGGCAGTGATCCCAGAGTCTGGATTGCTTTGTCTTCAAAAGTCTCTAAAGTTATGTGGACTTATTCCCATAGGGAGAAAAACCTCAACTATTATAAAAAAAAAAAAATAGGGATTGTTGATCAGGCTAATTTCTTAGAATTAATTAAACGAATGACTATTCTACAACGCTGAAAGAAATTTTAACCTTCAACCGGAATAGATATCGATTGTATAGGTCTACGTCCAGATTATTATTATTATTATTATTACTAGCTAATCTACAACCCTAGTTGGAAAAGCGGGAGAGGATATATTTAAATAAATTACACGAGAAGTAATGAATAATGGATGTGAAATATCTCAACATCGGTAGCAAAGTTTATAAATTACGAAGCGATAAAAAAACATTAAAACATTTACTGTAAGTTTAAATTGCGGAAGTTCCATTCACAAGGGATCTGAATATTCCAAATACTCAACTGTGAAAACCAAATCACTGACTTGCCTGGTACATGGTGTGAATGAACCATTACTTCCTAAAATTCTCGATATTGATCCCCTTCTCAACTTGAACAACTACTTTCTTAAATAATTACCCTTATTTTCTAACAAACAACTTTCTCTTTTCCTTGAAACCGATTGATCTCAAGGTTTCATTGATGTTTAGATTCCTGGCTGGTTTCCTTCAGATGTTTTGTTTTTTTTTTTTTTTTTTTTTTTTTTTTTTTTTTTTTTTAGGAGGGAAAGCTGAAAAGCTTACTTCGATTAAAGTTTACCTCTTGGGGGGTTTCCTTATACAGAGTTGCAGGATATTCCCAAAAGTCTTAATTACTTTTCTTTTTTAGCTAAACAAAGACCCCAGAAGCATGAACAGAATACAGCGGGCCAAAACTTAATGTAGTTTCAGACAGAGGATGATGATTATTATCTCCCCCCTAAATAATAACAATCAAATAAAAACAATCACTTTATGTCACAAAAATGAAATTGAAATGTGGAGATATTTTAATCAACAATAATCAACATTAATCTTGCTGGTTAGTAATACGTACGCGTTTATATCAATCACATGGGTTGTTTGTGAACTTAACAATCCTAGATTTAATGTCAAATAAAAAAGCACCATAAGACCCTTGGGGTATGTTTAAGCCAATTTTGAGCAAGAAACATTGCTAATTTTAACGAGGCCCGAGAGACATGGCAAGGTAACGGCCTAAATTAGGAAGAGATTTTTTTTTTTTTTTAGTACGAATGTTAAAAATGCAGTACACTTATTTTAATGGTAGAAGAAGCGTCATAATTATAACTTATTTTACTATCCAGTGTGTTTAAAGTCTGTAAACTTTTCAGTTACATGGGTCAGGAGGCTCGGAAAATAAAATGTTCAAATTTTATTAACAATCTAACTTCTCGTCTTTATGGAAATTGAGGACATCAAAATACTTCATAATCAGGGAAAACGCCAAAAGCAAGATGTTGAATATATCCTATACTGTATAACAAAAACATTATCACATCATTTTAAATAGTTTCAGACGATCGTTAGCTATGTTGCGTGTGACAGGATCATATCCAAGGTTGCCATATGCGGGTGGGGGGTGGGAATAGGGTTAGAGAAAATGTGAGCTAGGGTGGGTATGGCTGTCGTCACTTGGAATGGGAGTTAAAGGCAGGAGAGAAGAGAGCTAATAACTGAAAATTAAACTTCACCTTGTTTTTTTTTTTTTTTTTTTTTTTTTTTTTTTTTTTTTTTTTTTTTTACCAATGCTACCAGAAACGGTTAAAGGCATTGCACCTCACAAATATTTTGTATATACCTCCGCACAAAACCACCCATTATTTCTTTATAAATAAAACCCAAATAAGGGAGTCGTCGAATATAGATGACACATTTTGAACCTCAAATCAAATACCTTACAACGTCCCTAATTGCTAAGAGGGATAGCTTGGGTAAAGTGCTCGCATAACAACCCTACCACAATTAATTTTTCTAATTGAATTCATGTATTTAAAGCTAAACTAGAGGTAATAATTAGTAAATCTGTATTCATGACTCATTAATACGAATCAAGAACAATGGATGATTTTTAGGCATAGCGATATCAATCATTGCACCCTCCAAATGTCAATACCATATGCTTCTACACACAAGGTGACCTATTAATTCTTAAAAATAACACTGAAAATAAGGGAGTCCTCTGATAGAGCCAACACAAATTGAGAACCTCAAATCAAACGGCTTACAACGTCCCTAAATGATTGAAAGAATAGCTTAGGGAAAGTGTTAGCATAGCCTGGCCTACCACTATTCATTTTGCTAATTAAATTAATGTATTTAAATCTAGATTTGTGGTAATAAGTAGAAAATCTGTATTATGACTTGACAATACAGCCAGGAACAATGGATGATTTTTACGCATAGAGAAATGGAAATTATTGCATTATCAAGTTGTTAGTGATTGATTGTTGAATTTTGTGCAATAAATATTGTAGTAACAAATTATGTTTTCGGAACTTTACGGAATGTTCCGACCCACGAAAGTTTCTAATTGTTCAAATTCGGGAAAAAGTGCTGCGAATTAAAAAACAAAAAAAATTGGCCGCATTGTTAATTATTTCAATGATGATTCATGTTAATATCGTACATTATTCTGGCTACAGATTGTTTTGTAGCCTAGGGTCGTCTTATACAACGGAACTCAGCTGAAATATACTATGAATATACTGTGGTTATTATCAAAATTCTTATTTTTTCTAGAATAATTCGTTTTATACAACGTGAAAACAAAGACAAATACGAATCCAAACCACGAAAGTTAACTTTCATTAGACAGAACCAGGCATAAGCAAAAGATTAAAAGCATTACACCCCCTCCCCACAACCTAACTACAATGTAATATGATTAAACTCGTTTATATTTAATGACTGGCTAGTTTCTTAAACGCTAAGAGCAAAAGCCAGGCAATTAACTTGGATATACTTAAGCTAGTCTAGGCATAGCTCTGAATAAATCGGCAAATATCAGCTTCCTTGTTTCTATGATAATAATACAATCTTGCTCACAGAAGATAAATCTGCATGGATGCATCCATTAATGTTACTCCATGAAATCCTTTACCAGTAGCCTGAATGGATAAGTTGCACCACACACCCAATGGTGCCGTGTCCTTTAGTTGGCCATTGTCTACGAATGTCAAATTAGCTGTTAAAATACACTAGTATACACTGTTTCTAAGATCTCCCATACGTTGAACAATATTCTAGGTCAATAGATTAGTGTATGCACAAATAAGAAATAAGAACTTCAGTTATATACAACAATTTTCGGTTTAACACTAACCTTACAGATTACGCTTCACGAGAGGCTAATGGTTGGTTGCATTAGCGAGACACAGCTTACGTGATTTGAGTAGAGATGGCATCATGGCGAGCAGCATTTTACAACAGAGGAATTTACTTTACATTTGTTTTACGAGCTCACTACGCTTATTTCAGGTTTAGTAAATCCCCGATTAAACTGAATACACAATAGAAACCCTCATATTTAGGAGCTATTCACGAAATGACTTTACTCACTGGGATGATCAAATAAACACTGAGTGACTGACTTTCCGGCCACTGTTGCCACTCGTTCAAGTTTCCAGTTGCTGCTTGCTCGAAACAGTTTTGCCAACATAATTTGCTTTTTTGTACATACTGTTTTATAGACATATTCCATGCGAATGAAAGCTTTGGTAATTTACCAGATATAAAGGTAAAAAAATATAAAAATTAGTAATAGAAAGAATTATTCAACTCCGTTTTTTCTTATCAATTTACTTGTACAGTACGCCGATATTTGCCACCCTGTTAACGGTCAGGTTTACTTTCGGCGTCAAACCCCAAGGGCCATTCCAAATTTTGTTAAGGTTACGTTACGAGAGCCTATAGTTATTGACACAGTTGATGTGAAATATTACATGGTTAAACTTTCAATAGGTTTCTAAACTTAAAAAATTATACAAAATCAGTTAAAATAAGA
>NC_090759.1:52312324-52342324 GCF_036898095.1 Palaemon carinicauda
CATGGATTTGAGGACACATCATTTGTTGTTTTCAAAGTTTCCGATAGAAAACTCCGGAGTGAGACTCTCGGGTATAGGAAATAATGAATTAAATGTGATAGGTGTAACTCATGTTCAGTTCAAGGTCGGTAAGCGCACGTTTGCCGATACTTTTGTTGTTGTACAAAACATTGATATGTATCCAGCTGTAATTATAGGATACCTATCTATGGGCAATCAAAACATTATCTTAGCCCCTGCCAAGCACGGCGTGTATATCAAAGGAAAATTCTATAAGTCTTCTAATACCTTAAAATCAGTTTTGGATAAAAAGGAGACGAAAAATGTAACCGTAACGTACGTTGAAGAACCAATAACTTGTCTCACTAATAAAGAAATAATATACGCGACTCAGCAGAATTCTCGTTCACCCGTAATAACATCTTGCACGCAATCTATCGAGCCAACCGTACCTTCGAATTTAATAGTGCAAGTAAAGAAAACATTACCGGGATCTGAAATATTAATCCTTTCCGACACTTTGAAAACTAATGGATTGTCTGTCACACAAGCTATTTATACAGTAGGCTCACATCAACAATGTAATATTGAAGTCTGTAATCATTTAAATACCACTTTAGTAATTCACAAAAATCAACATATCTTGGATGTAGAAGTTTATAAACATCGTATTCTTACCGTTGCTGAAATCAATCACGCTCAATCAGTTGCGGATGAATCCCTTTTGCAATCTATTAAAAATAAAATCAATAAAGACATTCAAGACGAAGAAATTCAGCAGAAAATTTTTGGACTTTTAACTGAATATCATGATGTTTTTTCCACTACGGATGGATCCTTAGGAAAAACAGATGTTATCGAGCATCAAATAAGGTTAAAGGACAAGCAGAAAATTATCTATGTACCCTCGTACAGACTCCCTATAAAATTCCAGAATGAAATAAATGATGAAGTAGGTAAAATGCTGGAAGAAGGAGTCATTAGGAAATCGAACAGCCCTTATAATTTTCCATTAATAGTTGTACCGAAAAAAGATCAAACATGGCGTATCTGCGTAGACTTCCGTCGTCTAAACGAGAAGACGGTCCCTGATCGATTCCCAGTGCCATGTACTGACGATATTTTGTCTTTGTTAGGTCAGAATAAATATTTTACCAGTTTGGACTTACTTAAAGGCTTTCACCAGATATCATTAGAAGAAGATATTATCCCATACACAGCCTTCAGCACAGCCAGGGGACATGAATTTTTACGGATGCCTTTTGGTTTACGTTGTGCTCCCATAACATTTACAAGAATGATTAACATAGTGTTTGGAGACTTGCTAGGGGATATATTGCATGCCTATATGGACGACCTTGTAATCTTTTCTAACACCTTAGAAGAACATCTACATAAATTAGAACTAGTACTACAGAGACTAAGACAACATAACTTTAGGGTAAAGATTAGTAAGTGTGAATTTTTCAAAACAGAATTAATATATTTGGGTTTTATGGTGTCAAGCCAAGGTCTTAAAGTAGTCCATGATAAGGTGTCGGCTATCCGTAACTTTCCCATACCTACTAATGTCAAGGGAATACAGCAATTTCTGGGTTGTAGTGGATATTACAGGCGTTTTATACGCAATTATTCAATAATAGCCGCTCCCTTAACTGATCTTACGAAGAAGGGCGTAGATTTCATATGGTCTGAGCAGCATTCTCAGTAGTTCTCCTATCTTAAAATTTCCTGACTTCAGTAAGGAATTCTTCATTGCAACAGACGCCTCAGACTTAGGAGTAGGTGGGGTATTGCTTCAGCAATATGATAAATAATTTTTCCCGATAGTTTTTTATACTCGTAAACTGAGAACTTCCGAAAGTAAGTATGCAGTAATAGACAAGGAAGGGCTAGCTATTGTTAATTCACTAGTGCATTTTAAGTTCATAATATACGGTTATCCCGTTAAGGTTCTTACTGATCATAAACCACTAACCGACTTCTTTAAAGGCTTCAACCACAGCCCCAAACGAACTCAGTGGCATTTGATCATTCAAGACTTTGGCGCGAGAATCGGGTATTTACCAGGGAAAGCAAATATCATTGCTGATGCATTATCACGCAACTCCGTGTCATCTTGTACGGAGCCTTTAGCTGAATTAATAGATATATCAACATCCATGCCTATTGTTAAAACAATATCTGAACAAAAAGATTTGGGCTAGAGTGCTGAATTATTACAGACTGAGCAAAGAAAAGATCAGAAATTAGAAAAAATTATAAATGCTTTTAAAGGCAATCATAAGGAAAAGGAATATGTAAAGTATAAGCAGCAGAATTATATAATCAAAGACAATATTCTGTGTAGGATTGTGACAAGGAAAACCCGCAATACACCACATGTAACTAACGACCAGGTAGTGGTACCAATCTCGCTTATTTCCACTGTCCTGAATTGGTTGCATGCAAATCCATTGCATGGACACCCGGGGTTCTCATTAATGTCACAGAAAGCCAAATCATTGTTTTATTGGCATACGATGCTTACAGATATAAAAAAACACATAGCTAATTGTCGCACATGTCAGGAAAACATAGGGCATACGAAAACACCTGTCAGCCTAGAGCTTATCCCGTGCCCAATCAACCCTTTGAAAGAATACATTTAGATTTGTTAACAGGATTTTAAGAGTCAGACAGAGGAAATAAGCACCTCTTAGTAATTGTAGATGCTTTAACTCGATATACAGAACTAATAGCGCTTAAAACTAAAACTGCGATTGAATGCGCTAGGAAGTTTTACGAGTGTTACATTTGTAAACATGGAATTCCACACATGATAATCTCAGACTCGGGTGGAGAATTTAATAATCACTTTCTTACCTCATTGTGTGAATTCCTTAGCATAAAGAAAATAAATACCATGATATATCACCCAGAGTCGAATGAGCTAGTGGAAAGAGCAAATAGGAAGGTTTTAAATATATTAAGAGTAACACTAGGGGGATCAGACCCCAACTGGGATATTGCAATACCTGCGGTACTGAGTACTCTGAATCACTCATATCATATATCAATTAAAATGTCACCGCACGAAGCATTGTATGGTACCCCAGTTAGAACGCCTTTCCATGTATTAACACCTACAACTAATCTATCAAATCCTTTAAAAGAATGTATCATGCCCGGACGGATCCACGTCCTATTCCCAAATCTTCGTTGCAGCAGATGGTTGTATCGGGACATCCCCTAATTCCATGGTAAAAGGTATCAAAACTATCATCAGAGAACGAGCCTACTTCGCGAACTTCACATGGTCAACAACGATTCCATCTTTACCTCTCCCATACAACAAACAGGTAGCCAAGCGGTTGATGAAATTGACCAAGATGGACCACCCGTCACCGACTTATGAAGAATTTCTTCACCCCATACAACTAGCAGGAATAATTGTGACGGTGATGATGTTTATCGCCGTTAACATCTTTATTTGGCGTAGGTTAAGGTACAATAGTTTGCAGCTCAAACAGAACGTTTTGCCATGTCCAGACAAAACTCCTTATTTAATTCAATTTAAAGCCGTTTGAAAGTGGCCCCTTCATTCGCTCAAAGGAGTAAAATTGTCTTGGAAAAGTGTTGTGTAGGAAAAGCAGTTAGTACGCTAGTAATATGTAATTGAAGAGACTATAGACCATTTGCATTTAAAAAAAAAAAAAAATTTAAAAAACATTTAAAAAATAAATAATTTTTTCGGCATCTAATGAAATATATAAGCCGGAATGTTAAAAAACAGAATCTATGGGCATTTAATAAAATATATAAGCTCTATATATAAATATATATATATATATACATTATATATATATATATATAAATATATATATATATATATATATATATATATATATATATATATATATATATATATATATACGAAACCGTGGTACGTGTACGTACCAGGAATTCGTGTTTGTGCACTAAAATTGTATCTTTACCAAGGTAACAAATATTTTTATTAATTACCGTATTATAATAATCTATATTTCTGACAAAGGTAACAATTATTCTTTAACAAAGTTACCGAATCATATGTATATCAGTAATTTTTTTTTGTTATGAACCGCCTTAATGGTTCAACAGGTTCTTTAAAAAAAAGCTAAAAGAATTGGGACTGGAAAGAACCAATGGACTGCAACAACCAAAGGGGTGGGTATAATAGAAAATACTAAAGTACCTTAACCTAGTTTATTTTACAAAAATTATACAATAATGACAAGTATATACAATAATTACAATGAGTTCAGGAAATGGGAAGCACAGTGACTTAAAAGATCATAGCATAAATTCAAATAAAATTACAATCACAATAACAGAAAAAGTTCAAACAAATGTTAAATAAAATAAGCAAGACTCAACAAACAAAAAAACACAGTAAGCAGCAGCAAGGACCAATTAACAAGAGAATCTTCTCATTATTAATGAAATAATAAATACGAGCCCATACACTGGCTCTTCCAACAAATAAACATCCACAAACAATCCCTGATTCTCGAGGACGTCCATCGAACACTGCGGGAACAACCACGCCAGTGTCGATACAGCAGCCACTTTGCTGCTACCGAAGAATAACTCTTCAAATCCATCTCGACCTCGAGGACTAGGTTAAGGACAAGTCACCGCCAACTAGGAGATACTCCAAAGCTGTGTCTGCTGCTTTTTCTCGACTGCATAACGAGAACTGGTCCATCTGGCTTCCCAAACCTGACTAAAGCTTGTCACTCACAACGTGACCAAAGTAAACAAAGAAAAGGGCAGTTACAAAAAAAAATTGAAACTAGGTTGTTTGACAGTCAAACAGCCTAACACCTCCACACTCAAAAAAGAAAAAAAAATCAATTTTTTTTTTCCAGATCACACTCTCACCCACCCCCAAAGAAGTCACAGAACCATCAGCCAAAACAGACCCAATCCTGTCACGGTCACCAATGTTATGAACCGCCTTAATGGTTCAACAGGTTCTTTAAAAAAAAAAGCTAAAAGAATTGGGACTGGAAAGAACCGATGGACTGCAACAACCAAAGGGGTGGGTATAACAGAAAATACTAAAGTACCTTAACCTAGTTTATTTTACAAAAATTATACAATAATGACAAGTATATACAATAATTACAATGAGTTCAGGAAATGGGAAGCACAGTGACTTAAAAGATCATAGCATAAATTCAAATAAAATTACAATCACAATAACAGAAAAAGTTCAAACAAATGTTAAATAAAATAAGCAATACTCAACAAACAAACAAAAAAACACAGTAAGCAGCAGCAAGGACCAATTAACAAGAGAATCTTCTCATTATTAATGAAATAATAAATACGAGCCCATACACTGGCTCTTCCAACAAATAAACATCCACAAACAATCCCTGATTCTCGAGGACGTCCATCGAACACTGCGGGAACAACCACGCCAGTGTCGATACAGCAGCCACTTTGCTGCTACCGAAGAATAACTCTTCAAATCCATCTCGACCTCGAGGACTAGGTTAAGGACAAGTCACCGCCAACTAGGAGATACTCCAAAGCTGTGTCTGCTGCTTTTTCTCGACTGCATAACGAGAACTGGTCCATCTGGCTTCCCAAACCTGACTAAAGCTTGTCACTCACAACGTGACCAAAGTAAACAAAGAAAAGGGCAGTTACAATAAAAATTGAAACTAGGTTGTTTGACAGTCAAACAACCTAACAGTACCATATAATCATTTGCTAGCAATGTACCATATATGTGATCTGTATTTATCATGCATTTTTTCTTTGCATTAGTAATATCTGTTAATATGCATTATTGTTATTATTATTTTTTAATGTGCCTATTTGGACATTCATCCTCATTTGCTTATGGCTAAAGTTAAACAAAAAATAATATATATGTCCAGTCACACTCCTAGTAAACATATTTTGACGTGTTGTTAATTTTTTTTTTTTTAAATTGAGATAGCTGGCCGAGCTTATGTAATAATTATATATTACATGTTTAAAACACATGACGTAATAGGTCATTGTGGAAGTAGAAGCTAGTGTGAGAAGTGCTGTAGTCAGATCATAGCAGGATGCGAATACCATATCTCAGCAATGTAACATTTTTATGAAGAATAAACACAAATACGAATCGTGAGAAAGAGTTGTGTCGCCACCGGATGCAGGTGTCTTCCAATATTAATGTTTAGTTTACATTATGTGTTTAAATGCTGAGATAACTGACTATACGATATCTGTGATATCGATATTTTAGCCAGTTATTACTAAGACATCATACGGAATGGTCATCCGACCAAACCAGCTATACTCCTGTGATGGAGATGTTAACACTGTTGTTTTTAAAGAATAAACCATTTTAAATTTAACTTACTTGACTTTACTTGAAGATGTAACATACCAACTAACATACTTAATGTGTGTTAACAACAGTAGCACACTAATATATATATATATATATATATATATATATATATATATATATATATATATATATATATATATGTATATATATATATATATAATATATATATACTGTATATATAGGAATATACATAATATATAGGCTATACAAGCCTATACATAATTTACATATATACATATATCATATATATATATATATATATATATATATATATATATATATACATATATATTTATACATATGTTTATATATATGCATATATATACATATATATGTATGTATAAATATGTGTATATATATACATGTATATATGTAAATTATATATACATATATATCTATACATATATATACACAGTATATATATATATATATATATATATATATATATATATATATATATATATATATATATATATATATATGTAGATATAGATGTATATACATATGTATAAAGTATATATATATATATATATATATATATATATATATATATATATACATATGTATAAAGTATATATATATATATATATATATATATATATATATATATATATATATATATATATATATTTATATATATATATATATATATATATATATATATATATATACATGTATATATGTAAATTATATATACATATATATTCATACATATATATACACAGTATATATATATATATATATATATATATATATATATATATATATATATATATATATATATATATATATATATGTACACATATGCATATATTTATAAATATACACATATATAAATATATATATACATATGTATAAAGTATGTATATATATATATATATATATATATATATATATATATATATATATATATATATATATATATATATATATATATATATATATATGTTTGCCACCAAGATGCCAGAAGTTACTTGACATTAATATTATTCATGTATTTTCATTACCGTTCATATTTCCAGTTTTCTTTTACGAAAGTTATAGAACATAAAACATTGCAATGAGCTTTATCAATAGAGGAACATTCAATGTTGATGTGGCTGTACATTTACGGCACACGTGACCTTCGTGTTGCGAGAAAATAGATTGAGCAAATACGACGATATTTGATATTAAATGTACGATGACTAGGTGTTAGTAACATGAAACATTAGTTAGTTACCCCGTGAGAACATACTGGAGTGACTGTTTGCAGAACTGTTTTTACTTTTATGATATAGAAATAGGAATCATGAACATAATGCAAATTCTCTGCTGAGTCAGTATTTCGAATGATTAATAATGAGGCGTAAGTATATCATATGAAGGCTAATTAGGAATATAAATTGTTGGAATACTGGCAATCATACTCACAATCATATTTTATATACTGTACATACATGAAAAACTAGATGTACGCATCAGTACACATGCATAGAGGAGCTCATACATACACACATACAAACACACACACACACACATATATATATATATATATATATATATATATATATATATATATACATATATATATACACTGTATATATATACACTGTATATATATACATATATATATATATACATATATATACACACTGTATATATATATACATATATATATACACACTATATATATATATATATATATATATATATATATATATATATATATATATATATATATATATATATATATATGAGCATGTTGGTGTTGGTGTGAATGTACACGTGCATGCTTGACCTTGTCTCTTGTTCGGCATATCATATACTACAATTATGAAGAATTAAAGACACCCCCAGCCAATGATTTCTAACATACTGAAGGACACTACCAGAAAATTAATGGTGAACATCGATAGATTATATTATTAATTTGAAAGAAACATCGATCTAGTTCTGTATTCCTGACTGTTAATACATTGTATGCATATCATGAGCAACAGTGCTCTATGGTGCAATAGAATGTGACACAGAATTGCTCAAATTCGAATGTTACTAAAATGGTGTTCAATTTTGTTTTCGAATTATTTCATATAAACAAAAATTTTCTGGCTAAACAAACCTAAGTCCAAGTTATATAAAACGTATTAAGCAAGTCAATTTCGTGTGCGTGCTGTACCAACCGTGGGACACACGATCGTACATAGTTAATTTTGTGTATATATTATGCTTGTATCTTCGCTCTTCCCTCGGACTAAAAAGAACCTGAATAAACACGTCTTTTTCTCATCGGTAACGGTGTCTGTTTGGAACATGAAATTTCTTGTTGCTTTGAGCTTTTGTATATAAAGGAGAGTGTTCTATAATAAACTCACTCAGTTGCTCTCATCCTGTCTTTGAGTCACAACCTTCTCTAGGCCTGTCACAGTGCATATCTAAATATTTACCCGTCCTTTTTTAGGGGTTGCGTACCTAGTAATTCATAAAAATCCCTCTATTGTCTATTAAAAAAAAATGATATAATATACCTCCAACCTTATTCAATTCGTTCAGAGTTTATTGAAGAAAAGTATTATTCTCTCCTTTTTGGGTAACCGTTACATGGCGCAAGATTTCGTCAGCAATCTCTCGAGGGGAACTACACTCTTGCAACCCCTAAGAGCAAGAACCGCAGACCTTTCTTAATGTAAGTTATCGATGCCACCTGATTTATAGCGCACAGCAGACAAAGGCCTGGCGAGGGGCAGGAACGTGATAAGCCACGGATATACAGAGAGAGAGAGAGAGAGAGAGAGAGAGAGAGAGAGAGAGAGAGAGAGAGAGAGAGAGAGAGAGAGTTAATCTTATTATAATCTTTTAGAAGAAGGAAGCAATAAAACGTCTAATTCTGATAATGAAAGTCGAGTATGAGATACATGATTAAGGGGAATTATGCATAAAACTTATTAGAGAGAGAGAGAGAGAGAGAGAGAGAGAGGGGGGGGGGTACAACGCTAGTTGTAGTACCAGAAACAAATGACAATCTAACAATCTATCTTAAAAAACGCTGAAAACATTAATTCAAAAAATCATTTTTAAGGTAAACTGATGATAAAAATAAAATACTGATTCGCATAAGCAAAAGATGTATATCCGTTTATTCAATTAGTTGTACACGGTATTCTCCATTATATAGAACAATATCCCTCTTGAGAACAAAACCAAAAAAGGATAATATCTATGAAGGATGGTGCTGCTTAACTCCTTGGAAAGTGGCGTATCATTTGTCTCTTGGAAACGGAAAATCGTAACGTAAAAGCGTTGCATTTTCATGGGCAGGGGATCAAGTACCAACTCTACCCGTGAATTCAAGCTGTTTACTGGGAAGGTTACTGCTGTGGTTGGGTATACATATCAAAATATACTGAGTATAATCATGTAATGCATATATATGTATATATATAATATCTATATAGTCATACACAATCATATATACATATATACACATGAAAAAATACATACATAAACACACACATTATGTATATATATATATATATATATATATATATATATAAATATACATATATATATATATATATATATATATATATATATATATATATATATATATATACATATATATATATATATACACATATATATATATATATATATATATATATATATATATATATATATATATATATATATATATATATATATATATATATATATATATATATATATACAGTATATATATACATACATACATATATATATATATATATATATATATATATATATATATATATATATATATATATATATATGTAAACATTACACAATATACCTCGGAGATAGGAAGGTACAGAGGGTTCGATACAAGAGAAACATTGCAAACTCAATCTGCACCAAGCGAAACTTGTAAATAATTTCCTACTATGGAGCGAATATGTTTATTAAGAATTCACCTGAGGAATTATAGAAAGAGAAGGGTGCTATCACTAGGGGTCCATTATTCACACTGGCGCTCGGGAACGATAGGCTGTGCCTTGGGAAGGGAGGGCTTAACAACGATCGGATTTCGAATTTGAAATCAAAAGTTTTCCACAAAAGGGAAGAATTACGTACAGATGAAACCAAACAGTATATAAATATATTTTCATGCAAACATGCACACATTACGTACGTATATATATATATATATATATATATATATATATATATATATATATATATATATATATACCTACAGGCAATAAGTACATTGTGGATATATATATATATATATATATATATATATATATATATATATATATATATATATATATATATATTTATATATATATATATATATATATATATATATATATATATATATTTATATATATACATATATATATACATATATATATATATATATTTGTATATACATATATATATATATATATATATATATATATATATATATATATATATATATATATATATATATATATATATGTGTGTGTGTGTGTGTGTGTGTGTGTGTGTGTGTGTGCGCGCGCGCGTTTGTGTGTATAAGTTAGCTTATATCATTTCAAGACCATCAATGACGGCGTAATTACATAGCTCCTATGGTGAGGACTAATAAGCTCTTTTTCCGTAAATCAAGCAACATATAAACAAAAGAGTAAAACCCTCCCTCTCTACGTTTTGTTCTTCTCATTACACATACAAATGTATAAGAATACCCTCTAACATGACAAATTCGAAGATAATTTGTATTTTTCCTAACCATACAAACCTTAGCTATTTACAAAGGGTATTACTTTTAGCGTAGCTGAAATGGCGAGCCATTAGAATTTAACGAGGGTGTATTACCCCCGCGCTAGTTAGCGGGGGGGGTAGGGGAGTGGTAGCTAGCTACCCCTCCTCCCCCTCACACACAGGTGAATACTCACTTTCACTTAGAGGTAGGACTTGTCTTGGGGGACAGGGCTGGCGGGCAAATATGTGTAAATAGCTAAGGTTTGTATGGTTAGGAAAAATACAAATTATCTTCGAATTTGTCATTTGTTCCGTAACCGAAATACAAACCACGCTATTTACAAAGGGTGACTTATCCCTTAGGAAGGGTGGAAAGTCCCCAGCCATACTGGCTTTGGCTTTACCCGGGGACTCAGAATCCGAGTGAGTCGCACTCGAGAAAAGGAGTCCCTGCACCTCACAAGTTCCTTGCACCGCAAGGAACCATGTGGCCTACGTAAGCTTGTGTGTGAAGGAAGAAGTGTGACCCGTCTTAGGCAGTTGACCTGGAGTTCCAGAAGGAACTCTGGGTTAAGACGTTCCCAATACCACCTCGTCAGGGTATGGGGGACGCGACAGTATTGACTCAATACTCGGAACACAAGGAAGCATGGTTTACCTGCAGAGGTTCGAGGTCAGCTATGCAGAGACCAGGATGCTGCTTCCCCGTAGAGGGGATGATGAAGAAAGAAGTAAGGGCCAGACATACTTCTTTCGTTCATGCAGACTAAAACCTGATAACAATGCCCTCAACCTTCTGCTACCTGTCCAAAAAGGAGCCTGAGGTTAGACCAGCTGTTGTGTAGCCACCACAGAGCGATAGAAAACGTATCGAGACTCCTGTGGGTCACGCCCTGCAGGAAGCGGGCTGCGAAGGTCATCAGACGCTTCCAGACTCCAGCTTGTAGCACCTGCGTCACAGAGTAGTATTACTCGAAGGCGAGGGACGTTGCGATGTATCCAACATCGTGCTGTAGGGCGACGTGACGGGGGAGGGTCTGAAGACAGGTCGAGATGAATGTCCTTGAGTCCGGGCTGAAGAGGTATACTGGTGACTCTCCCCCCATGTCCTCCTTGTGTTCCCAAATCGGCTGCAACTGAGGCCAAACTGCAGCTGTTCCCAGCGCTAACCTCTCGATTCCTGTACTGGCAAGAAAGAGAAGGTCTTGGGACATCAGACACAGAATGGAGACTCAAAATCTTGAATGAATCGGACCGAAGGGTCGGGACCCTCAGATTCTGAGTCTAGCCAACAACTCAGGAGCGAGCCTGAATGTTGCCTTCCCCTCTTCCTTAGAAAGGGGGGGAGTAGTAAGAGACCAAGAAGATTGCTCACACACTGGCCGTGGCCAGAGTGAGCAGAAGACCCAGGGCGGAATACAATCCGAGGCCTGTCGTAAAAGGGTCTTGAGAAGATCTCTTAAAGGACTAAAAGTCCGAGCCATGCTCCAAGTTGGAGGTCTTCCTCCGACTAGGGCAGGGACGATCGTAGCTTCGCATGAGCGAGGATAGATCCAGCGGGCAGGAAAAAGTTATTCCTTTAAGCCTGAAGGTCAGGGAAAGGCTGAGCGACAGGCTTCATTGCCAAGAGCGGAAAGGAGTTTCCTCCCGCCGAAAGGCAATAAGACCGTTATTGCTGGAGAAGAGGCCTCACGGGAAGAAGTATATCTCCCACGGCACCAACCACCTTAGACTCTTCACTTTGCCTGGGAGACCCCTGTGGATGACTATCGCAGATGACGCGACCTCCGTACCGCGACTGTAGCGGGTTGTCTCTTCTAGAGGAGGAAGCGTAGTGTCTCCAGGCATGAAGCCGAAGCGACGCCCCGGTTCGGGAGAGATGTCGCAGTGTGGTTGCTTGAGTAGTCTGCGCCGTGGGAGAAGCTCTCCCGGGAGTTCCGTCAGGGGAAGCAGAGGGTCCAGAAACCGTTCTGCACATAGTCCCAGTGGAGCTCTCCCATTGAAAGGTTGACAGACAACCTGGTTTTGTTGAGACCCATTGTCCGCAGACAAAAAGGAGGGAAGACGCAGGCGTCGAAGTTGTCCCACCATCACCGGAATGCATCTTGCCAGAGTCTCGGGGTCTGAGACTGGGGGGAAAACTAGCGGAAGCTTGAGGTTCCAAGCTGTCGCGATCAGGTCCCCCAGACCAGCACTTGCTGGTTACCCAAGGTCAAAGACCCCTAGGTACACTCTCTCTATGAGGCTCTGCTCGGATAGTCTGAGAGAAACATTCCCCTGCCTGGAATGAGAGAGCCGATGGTGGAATTGAGAGAATCTCAATCATCCCGATATCTCTACTGCAAGATGTGAAGGTGTGAAAATGCGTCCCCTGCTGGTTAGCATGAAGTCGACACGCAACGGGGCGACTTGGCAGGAGCGGTAGGATCTGAAGAGGGGCCAGACTAAGGCCCTTAAGCCTGCCTGAATGATGGAGAGGTATCCTTCAGGTCTTGACCATAGGCCTGGACCGGAACATGCCCCCCCCCCCCCTTTCCTTTGACGAGTCCGAGAACCGCATCAAGAATGTGGGGAAAGGACGAGAATATCCACTACCATCAAGAGGCTCCATAGGTCAACACCCATTGCAGGTTTAATAGTTCCGCTGGTCCCATAGGGCCAGGGAGTCCGGTTAAACATTGCCTGAAGCCACCGGAACTTGGATCGCCCCACATGGAACTTATCCTGAGGCGACCGTTCGGACTATAAACGGGTCAATGAGGAAAGAAGCACTAGGAAACGTTCCAAGGTAGGGCTGAAAACTCTGCTTGACTGAGAACAGGTACTGCGACTCTCCTCAGTCTTGCCACGGTGAACCGAAAGGAAGGCTCGGAGGATGTGGTAACAGAATCTGGCGTCCCCAGGTGGTCACCCATCCAAGTACCGACGTTGCTTAACCTCGCTGGACGGACGAGAAGCGGGGTTTCCAACGTGGTAAGGCGGTTGACTCAATATCATGGCCAGATACTCCAGATGTTGAGGCAGAGGAAGAGAAGGCTCCAAGCAAAATACTATGAGCCCACACTCATGGTCAGCATTCGGAAGCTTTTCCCGGCGCTGAATCAGGTCGAAACCCGAGCCTACCGGAGTTGACCAGCCCTCCAAACAGCAGAGGAGGCGGAAGTCTGCACCTGAGCGGCCAAGAGGAAGGCAGGGAGAGTTCTCTGGGGAAACAAACCTGCTATGCCACGGCGGGATAGCCACACTGCATCATAAGCAGGAATACTTGCAGTTTAGGCTGAATTCGACGAGCACCCTGGAAGATGGATGGAATGGAAACTGAAAGTACCCGTCCTTCCGATCCAGGGTTAAAGGAGTCCTGTCGCCTCGTTACCAGTCTGATCGATTCTGCTGGTCTACGCTGGCCGAAGTTTGTTCGACAAACTTGATCAGGGCTGAGAGGTCGACTATGGACGTCCCCTCTCAGATCCTTCCTTACAAGAAAGGATCGACTGAGGGGGCCGGGGGTGAAGCCGTCGATGATCCTAAGGAAGACCTTCGCCTAAGGTATGGATCATTCTGCCCAACCGGGCAACTCTGCTGATGCTATGGCATAGAGGTTCAGAGACACTGAATTCGCTGACAGAGACGGCAGGCGCGATATCCTTGGCTACTCACAGAGATTGTGCGGGAATGGGCATCGGGAAGCTGTCATTCGGATGAGTAACCTTAAGCATCCTCCCAGCGAAAAAACCTGCAATCCTAGAGTTCGTGAACTCCTTTTAGGACTATGCCCCCCCGGGGGAGTCTCCCGTGCCATCTGTTCCTGACAGGAGGAAACTGCAATTGGACACCTTGTCCCAGTTGTCGTAGCCGATAACTTAGGCCGACGTGGTTGAAAGAAAAGGGAGCTGGAGCCCTGCAGAGTCTGGAAGAAAGCGCCTTGGAGGAGTGAAACCGGAAGTCGATTTACTCCGCACAGCAGATGTTTAAGTCTCTGTCCTTGGGCAAAGACAAAACTCTTCTCAAGGATGGAAGGGTGTCTGAGGTCGTTGACCTCCACAGATGAGACACCCGAAGGAAGCCTTCAGTCAGTGCGTCCAGATGGTACAACATCGAGCTTGTCCGCAAGTAGATACTTAACGACGAAAGGCCAAGGTGCCTGAGCTCGAGAGGAGGAAAGTACCCTTGATCTTCCTGTAGCTTCCTTGAACCAAACCTCGGGCCGTAACCGAGGAGGGAAAGAACCTGGTAAGCTCCCAGAGGAAGAGGTAAGCAGTCACCCCTTGTCCGATGGAGAAATCTTCAACGGAAAGCCCCCCCGCCAAAAATCCTTCCAGGGCGGGAGAAGGAGAGAGTACTCGTGCAGGAGAGGGGACCCTCGAGACCGACCTCTTGGGAACCAACTTCGCCCTGGGGGAAGTCACCACGAAGTCCACTCCTCTCTTTCTCTTCAACGTAGGAGAGACAGCCGCTGGTTTGTTACCCTGGCCGGTGAGTGCTGGTTTCATAAACCTCATTAACGCCCGTGCCAGCGGATCAAACCATGTCTGCTGCTCCAAGGACACAGAGTCCGAAATCCTCGCTAAGGTGAAAGGGATCGGGCGATCCTTTGGAGAGGACACGACGGTTCCTGCCTGAAAAGAAGGTGGGAAGAATGCTGTACTGACCTGTCTTCGTCCTGCACTACCAACCTGTGCTTGGATGGAGGTGATCCCGAGTGCCGCCTAGGAGCACGCGTCCCTGCTGCTACCACCGGCTGTGGAATTCGCCGCGAACTATGGTCGCGCGAGGGCGAACGGTCGCGCAAAGGCGAATGGTCGCGCGGGCGCACAGGCGAGTGGTCGCGCGGGCGCACAGGCGAGTGGTCGCGCGGGCGCGCAGGCGAGCGGTCGTGAGGGCGCGCAGGCGAGCGGTCGCGAGGGCGCGCAGGCGAGCGATCGCGCGGGCGCGCAGGCGAGCGATCGCGCGGGCGAGCGATCGCGCGGGCGCGCAGGCGAGCGATCGCGCGGGCGAGCGATCGCGCGGGCGCGCAGGCGAGCGATCGCGCGGGCGCGCAGGCGAATGGGCGTGACGGCGAGGGATCGTGCTGCCGCGTAGGTGAAGAAGATCGCTGGCGGTAAGCGATGGCGAGCAGCATGTGTAGGTGAATGATCGCGTGATAGGGTGCGATGGTGATCAGCATCCGCAAGAGGGCGATCGTTCAGGGTTGTGCGATGAGGAGCAGCATGCGAAGCGGGCAATCGTTCAGGGTTGTGCGATGGCGAGCAGCATGCGCAGGTGAATGATCGCGTGAAAGGGTGCGATGGTGATCAGCATCCGCAAGAGGGCGATGGTGATCAGCATCCGCAAGAGGGCGATCGTTCAGGGTTGTGCGATGAGGAGCAGCATGCGAAGCGGGCAATCGTTCAGGGTTGTGCGATGGCGAGCAGCATGCGCAGGTGAATGATCGCGTGAAAGGGTGCGATGGTGATCAGCATCCGCAAGAGGGCGATCGTTCAGGGTTGTGCGATGAGGAGCAGCATGCGAAGCGGGCAATCGTTCAGGGTTGTGCGATGGCGATCAGCATCCGCAGTTGAGGGTCGCGCGATGGCGATCAGCATCCGCAGTTGAGGGTCGCGCGATGGCGATCAGCATCCGCAGTTGAGGGTCGCGCGATGGCGATCAGCATCCGCAGTTGAGGGTCGCGCGATGGCGATCAGCATCCGCAGTTGAGGGTCGCGCGATGGCGATCAGCATCCGCAGTTGAGGGTCGCGCGATGGCGATCAGCATCCGCAGTTGAGGGTCGCGCGATGGCGATCAGCATCCGCAGTTGAGGGTCGCGCGATGGCGATCAGCATCCGCAGTTGAGGGTCGCGCGATGGCGATCAGCATCCGCAGTTGAGGGTCGCGCGATGGCGATCAGCATCCGCAGTTGAGGGTCGCGCGATGGCGATCAGCATCCGCAGTTGAGGGTCGCGCGATGGCGATCAGCATCCGCAGTTGAGGGTCGCGCGATGGCGATCAGCATCCGCAGTTGAGGGTCGCGCGATGGCGATCAGCATCCGCAGTTGAGGGTCGCGCGATGGCGATCAGCATCCGCAGTTGAGGGTCGCGCGATGGCGATCAGCATCCGCAGTTGAGGGTCGCGCGATGGCGATCAGCATCCGCAGTTGAGGGTCGCGCGATGGCGATCAGCATCCGCAGTTGAGGGTCGCGCGATGGCGATCAGCATCCGCAGTTGAGGGTCGCGCGATGGCGATCAGCATCCGCAGTTGAGGGTCGCGCGATGGCGATCAGCATCCGCAGTTGAGGGTCGCGCGATGGCGATCAGCATCCGCAGTTGAGGGTCGCGCGATGGCGATCAGCATCCGCAGTTGAGGGTCGCGCGATGGCGATCAGCATCCGCAGTTGAGCTAGTAGCTGGCGAACCATGTTTCTTCAGAAGTGTTGGAGAACGTTGGCGTGCCAGCTGTAACACACGTGGGCGATCCGGAGATCGCTGGCGAGCTGATGATCGCTGACGAGCTGACGATCGCTGGCGAGCTGATGATCGCTGACGAGCTGATGATCGCTGACGAGCTGATGATCGCTGACGAGCTGATGATCGCTGACGAGCTGATGATCGCTGACGAGCAGAAGGCTACGCGTGGAAGCCCGCGCAAAGAAGAAGAGTCCTTGACCCCGACCTGAACCTAAGTTCTAGATCGCGAGGGCGAACGTGGGCGCACAGGGCACGTAACAGGAACTGCAGGGAAGATCATCTTGAAAGCGCTGACGAACAGGAGAGCGCTGACGAACAGAAGGGCGCGCAGGGAAACCCTGACACGCAAGGGAAGAACCCCCGTGGGGGCAACCCTTTGCCCCGAAGGGATCGTTGTCCGCCGGGAGACTGATGTCCGTCGGAAGACCGCTGTCCGTCGGGAAGACCGTTGTCCGTCGGGAAGACCGTTGCCCGTCGGAAGACGAGATTAGACTGCTGTCCATCTGCACCAAGACGGAAGATCGAGAAAAAGAAGTTGTAGGCTGCAAACGGAGATTCAAAAAGGCGCCTCAAGCACCCTTATAGGGAGATGAGAGGCCCTTACGACGAGGCGGACGGAGGGCCTTACGGCGAGGGAGGCCAACAGCAACAGCAACAGAAGAAACCTCCGAAGAGGAGTCTCTATGAGTGTACTCTCTCGCGAACGAAAGAGAAACACTTCGTGGAAGAGACTGGTCAGCCAGTGACCTAAAAGGGGCAATCCTCCGAAGAGGAGATCCTGCAGTTGCCCAGCCCCTTGAGCGAAACTGCAGGTGCGACCGCTCAGCACCAAGAGCATAGTCGCACGAAAAAAAGGCAAGAGAAGAACCCCCCAAAAGAGGAAAAGCTCAAGCCTGGACAGGAAAAAACTTCCCTCGGAAGGAAAGTTATCCGCCCAAGGAGGCAAGCCTCCTGACTGTTCTAAAATGAACTGGAGAGCTGTCCGTCGACACGGGAGTACTACCAGTAGAAGGAGACACGCCCCTGACGACAATACAAGGGGGAGGCAGCAACAGCCGAATCCCCAGGACTCAACCAGACAGCTCACACCGTTGCTATATTACAGAAACGAACTAGATCGGTAACTGTAAAAAATAAAACAAATAATATTAGTACACATTCATTCCCCGGGAAGGCTCCGAAGAGGAATCCCGAGGAAAAGGAACAAGAATTACACAATAGGCACGTGCCCTCACAACCACTTACACTCGCGGAAGGAGAGCTGTAACCAAAACAGAATTATAACAATTATAATTATGTAACTATGTAATTATGTAATTTAAAAATGAATGAACACTAAAGAAAAAAACGAAAACCCCGAAAGGAATCGTTCTACAAGCTGAAAAATTAACAACTACAATTAGATTCATAAACTAATTGAGACAAAATGTACGGCGTAGCAACCCCACCCACACGGGAAGGAAGCTACAAGGGCGTAGTAAAACATAGTAAAAGGGTGAACGACCTCAAGAGAGAGAGAGAGAGAAAGACCGAAGTCAAACTCGATCGCAACCCATAAAATTAGGCCGTGGTGGCCTAACTGCCGAGGCCTCCACGTAGATATCGTACACTACACACACACATCTGAAAAGGAAACTTACTTATTTCTATACTCAAATATATATACAAACATGAAAACATGTTTACATATATATTGAGTAAAAGAAAAGTAAGCGATTAAGTAAAGACAAAACAGACAATGGCTGCCAAGCGAGGACCAAGACAGAGACGTCTGTCACAGTCCGAGCCAAAAGTGAAAGTGAGTATTCACCTGTGTGTGAGGGGGAGGAGGGGTAGCTAGCTACCACTCCCCTACCCCCCCCGCTAACTAGCGCGGGGGTAATACACCCTCGTTAAATTCTAATGGCTCGCCATTTCAGCTACGCTAAAAGTAATACCCTTTGTAAATAGCGTGGTTTGTATTTCGGTTACGGAACAATTTTCCTTTATGCAGTGCACTTATCAGCAGCTGTCTAACTCCAAGGAAAAATCGTTGAATGCAACGCATCAATTTTAACTCTTATTTTCATTACCATTAATACATTGACAAATTTTATGCCAATGTCAACTCTATTGACAAAAGTCGTTGATTGTACACATGCAATTGCCACCCTTATATTACCCCTTGATGGTGTATAAATACCTGTATCATTGCTAAATAACGTTAGTTGTATGGGAGCTCTCTTCGTATTAATTCATCCTCCATCTTGTCACATTGATGACCTACGGAGTGCCTCGATACCCAGCCCGCCTCCTAGCTCACCGCTTCGTCTACTCTACCGCATGCTCCGATAATGTCCAGTACAGATCCTGATTCATCTGTCGATGCTGCCACAATGATGCACCAACTTTCACCAGCAAAGATAAGTTTACATGGTTTCAGCGTGCCGAAGTTCAGTTTCGTACCAAGGGTGTTACCTGCTCATGCAGTAAAGCAGACTACATCCTTGTTGTGATCCCCAATGAAACCTCCCAAGATTTCTCCCACTAGCTCTGCGAGCAAAGGACGCCCCCACACATTATGATGCCATCAAATTATACCCACTGGAGCAATACTCACTGTCGTCAGCCGCCCCTATATTTAAAACTGTTCAGCATAACAACCATTGGGGGGTCAAAAGGCACTGATAACCCTAAGAGAAATTATCAGCGTTGCTAGCCTTCAGCTTGGATCAGAAAGTTCTTTTCAAAGAATGAACCTACTTCGTGCCCTTTAGCTGTAATGCCTACCAGAACCTGTACAAGCCACCCCTTCCGGATGTCAAGAACTCATCAACAACTTCACTCATGACAAAGGAAAAAATCACACAAGGATGATTGCAGCTGAGATGAACGCTTATGACATGCCTGGACAGCGATGAAGCCACCCACCACTCACCTGTTCTGCCCTGTGCCTGTGCTATAACCAACATCCTTTACAGCCATTTGATAATGTCCCTTGGCCTCAGTTGTGCTACTATCTCTCAAGATTTTGAGCTGTTGCTAAGAAATTTGCTACCAGATGTCGATGGTCAAGAATAGTGTAAGTAGGGTATTGTTTTCTGCTAAGAAACATGCTACCAGATGTCAATGGTCAAGAATAGTGTAAGTAGACTATTGCCTATGGCAGTGGCTTCCCCATTAACTAATTTTTTTTTTTTTTTGCACGATTTCGTATCAAAAGTATGCTTTCTGGTAGATACTGGTGTTTCCATTCTCTTTTCCCATGTTCCCGCTTAAGGGTACGATTGCATCATTCCAAGACTGCCGATATCCGCCTGGTGTCCCCCAACAGATCTGCTATCCCCATCCACAATTATGAGATGCTGACATGGTTGTTTGAGGGTGTGTAGTACCAGTGGAATTTCCTCATCGCCTCTCACTGGCGCAGATTTCCATACCCATGCTCTGCTCTTGGTTGACGTGGCGCACCAACACTTAGTAAACACCAACGCTTACTTGTCCTTTACCTTTATCACCTGCTTCTTCCGACTTTCCTTTCCTCATCAGCACGTCTATGGACGCCTATGCCCACCTTCTCTTTTATCCCGATGTCTTCCATCCAGATTATTGCCAGACACCCACCATTCCCACCAAGCATGATTTATGTCACCACATTATGATGATTGGGGCCCTAGAGTTTGCAAAATTTGGATGCTTTGCCCCAGACCGTTTGGCAGCTGTTAAATGCACATTCACCAAAATGGAAAAAATAGCCCACTGTCAAAAGGCCTGAAGGACATGGTCATAGCCCATGCACATAATCTTGAGAAAGCATAGATGCCTTTACCTTTATGGGGATTACAATTGTCTTAACATGCACATAGAACCAGACCACTAATCCCTTCCCCATATCACCGACAACACCTCTTACCTTATCAATGGTAAAGTATCTTCGTCCCTTGCAGACCCTTGACCTCCTGAAGGGATATTATCAAGTGCCCATGAACCCAGAATACATCCCAAGGTCTGCCATGACAACACCCTTTGACACACATACTTTTAATCATTCCTGATTTGGCCTTTGTAATGTAAGAGTCACATTTCAACGACCTATGGACGGCTTCATAGGAGACCTTCCCTTCTGCTTACGTTACTTTCATGACATACTCATATTTCCCCCTCCACAGAGGACCACCTACGTCACCGACACATCATCCTTGACCTCATGCAGCAGAACGCAGCAGAATGTCCTTGTAGTCAGATACAACAAGTGCACCTTTAGCGCAAAGAAAATGGCATTCTTCGGGGCATCGCATCACTCCAGAGGGTGTTTAACTCCTCCCTGAGAAAGTATCAGCAGTAAAGAAGTTCCCCACGCTTTCGACCATCGATGCACTGCAGGAGTTCTTGGGAATGGTGAACTATTATCATCAATCCTTGCAAGCCTCACTCAAGAATCACTGAAGGCTAAGTAAAAAAAAAAAAAAAAAAAAAAAAAAAAAAAAAAAAAAAAAAAACCTGAAGTGTGGCCCCTTTTAGGAGGTGGCCTTCTTCAATACAAAGAAAGCCCTATCAACTGCTACTGCTCTCATTTCCCCTTGCACACTGCACCCCTCCTACTCTCCACTGATGTCAGTGGCATGGCTGTAGGGGGCAGGTTATCCAGCCTATTGGCCTTCTGTAGAAAACTTTCCAAGGCTGAATCTAGTTACTCTAACTTCAACAATAAACTACTGGCAGTGTATCTGGCTATCTGTCATTTACCACACTTAGAGGGCCCGTCCTACATTATTTTCACAAACCACAAGCCCCAATGTGCATGTCTTCACTTTTCAGTTAGACGCCTGGTCCGTCAATCCATGTCGACATCTCTCTGCCCTTTCTGGATACAACTGTACAATTCAATATATTTCTGGTAAAATGAATCTCGTCATTGATGCCATTTTTGGAAACACACCTGTTGCAGTCTAAATTAGATGGATTACAGTGATTTGGCAAAAGCCCAACGAAAGTACTTTGAATACCAAACCTGCAGGACATCCTGCATTTCTCTGCACTGGGAAGATATCACCCTTGATGATTTCAATGTCACTCTCCTCTACGATGTCAGCACTGGTAGGTCATGCCTCTGGATTCTTGCCTCCATGTGCCAACAGATGTTTTAATTGGTTTATGGTCTCTCACACCCCTAGCTCTGATCTATTACACAGCTACTGAAATCAGAGTTGATATGGCATTACTAAAGATGTCATGGATTGGGTCCATACATCATCACACAGATTCGGGTGGAAGCACTTCTCCTCAAGCTCAGCGTCATTTTTCCAAGGTTCACGATCCCGTGGTTGCCCACATTCCAGCATGATAAGGACACCGTTATCTTATCAATTACAGATCGCCCCACTTGCTGGGCTGTAACCATTCCCATGCAAGATGCAACATCTGCTTCAAGTAATGCTGCCTTACTTTCTGGATAGCTAACCAGATTTGGCATCCAAAGGCATATTACTTCCGAAAGGGGTACCACTTTCTCCTCTTAATTATAGACATTATAAGGGCAGCTTCTCGGCATTACCCTACATGATACTTCCGCTTACAACCAAGCAGCCAATGGAATGAGGAAACATTTTATTTGTATCCTCAAAGAATCTGTGATTCCTTGCTTCCCCAATTCCAGCTAGTTTTCACAACTTTGCTGGGTCGTCCTCAGACTGAGGGCCACTCCCAAGGACACTATGGATGTCCCAGTGATTGAAATGGTATACGGCGACCTGCTGGTTGTCCCTGCTGAATTCCTTTTGCCCACCTCCCCCGATGATATACAGTACCTACGTTACATTGTGGGGAAATTTGCCATCCCTGCTGTCACTTAAAAGCCCCTAGCAAAGCAGCACATACTGAAAGACCTACAAACCACAACACAGACATTTGCAAACCACCCATTATGTCCCCATATACGGGCCAATTCCTTATTATCCACAGTATTCTGAAAAATTTCCTCAACATTTGTATTAAAGAGGATTGAGTCACCATTGACAGCCTAAAACCTGTGTATCTCCCGCAAGATTGCCCACCAATAGTACATCTCTCTTTCACATGTATGTCTGATTCAAGTGGGGTGGGGAGCCATGTAATGTCCATGCAACAAGCATTCATATACCTATGAGTAAGAATGCCATTGGAAAACCTGTTGATTATAACACGCAAATTTCAGCTATTTTCATTACGGTTATTGTATTGACAATTCTTATGCTAAAAGAAACCTTATTAACAAAAGCTGTTGAATATACACTCAGAAGTGTCACCCTTATGTGACCTTTTGGTGGCCTATAATTGCATGTGTTGTTGCAACATTAGCTAGTTGTTCGAGAGCTTTCTTCTTCTTAATCCTTCCTCCACTCCCAACACAGACTTTTGTACGACTCATAAGATAAGAACAAATCACGTTGTGAAAATACTATACTAAATGCAAAAATACTCACCAAACTACCAAAATCAATAAGTGAACACTTTTACCATGATGTGCACCTAACTTAGCGTTAATCATAAATTAGTTTTTCACTGTAGTTATACACTATTAAAAGTATCGTTCCACCCATATACACCTATATTCCGTATTCGGTAAACTTGAGTTATCAAATATTTTATCATTAACCAGTAGGTAGTAGGTTGGGCAGGGCACCAGCCACCCGTTGTGATACTACCGCTAGAGAATTATTGGGTCCTTTGCCTGGCCACATAGTACAACATTGGATACCTCTCTCTCGTTACGACTCATTTTGACTTTGCCTACACATACGCTGAATAGTCTGGTCTATTCTTACTTCATTCTCCTTTGTCTTCATACACCTGACTACACTGAGATTACCAGACAATTCATCTTCGCTTATGGGATTAACTACTGCAATGTAATTGTTCAGTGGGCACTTTCCTATTGGTAAGGGTAGAAGAGGCTCTTTAGCTATGGTAAGCAGCTCTTCTAGGAGAAGGGCAATCCAAAATCAAACCATTGTTCTCTTGCTTGGGGGTACACTCGGGCACGCTGTTCTATCCTATTTTTCTTTTGCCCTTGTTTTTTAAGTTCTTATAGTATAAATGTGTTGGATCTAATTCAAAGTTGTTCCTGCCCTTGAAATATTTAATTTTGATTGTTTATTCTTATCTTGTAGTTTATTTATTTCCTTTTCTCATTTTTCTCTGTGGGAGCCATTGGACTTATAGCCTCTTGCTTTTCCAACTAGGCTTATGAACCTAGCTTGTAATAATAATAATAATAATAATAATAATAATAATAATAATAATAATAATAATAAAACGATATCCGGAAGGCAGTCAGTGTAAACTAAAATGTTAACTCATTTATATTCTAATGACATTCAAGAAATTGACATCAATATCTACATTGTCTAATGTCATTTACAAAATAGTCAATTGATTACAATACTATCCTCTTGAAACTTTCAATAAGAATTTATACATAAAATTATATTCATAACACTATGCTCTGAAAGAAGTTTTAAGAAAATTATGCTGAGTTATGATATTCATACTCTCCGTATCACCAATGGAAATACTTCAGCTACAACTATCCATCAATTATGTACAATAACATCAATAAACTGCCAACATTAAACATTAACACTACATATTGACTTCGATAACCTTTGTAGCTATGAAATGTACATGTTACATTCTCCAGATGTATAACAATACGATGAACGCGACCCTCGATAATTTGATGAAAAAGTAGGTTACCGTGACATCCACCTCATGGCTAATTGTTTTTGTTGTTGGGAAATTGATGTTTCTAAACATTCATTCACCCAGATGAATTTATACTATAGATCTTAATCTATGAATATTACACCTATAACTTTGGATCTATCCAGCATAATTACTCATGGCGGGCGTCTAACTTACAGACTAACATACATCTCTATCATGCCCCTCTTAGCAATACTAAACCGCTCTCACACCTTCGACATAGTTAAGAAGTAATAATTGCCTACGTATTTACTCCACAAAATCGCAAGTTACCCTCATAACCCAAGAAATGCAATCTGCATAATCACGGGTGCATTCTCCTCATTGACGATCCGCGACTAAAGTCGTGTTCTGAATACCGAAAGACTAATAACAGCGTCGCCTCCAAGTCTTGCTTGCTTCGGTCGACCCACATCGGTAGATTGAAATATTGAGGAGTTTACGAAGTTCGCTTATCGAACCCTCGCGCAAGCCCCAGATGCGAAGACTTAGACAACCTGCAGCTGTGTTAAGCTATATATCCTTCCATGAGGTCTGAAATATTTCGCATTACATTTTATGCATGAATTTAAAGCTGTGATGGGAATTGCGGTTTGCCGTGGACTCTGCGGTGTTGTGTATCAGGGGGTTCAAGGAACGATACCGTTTGCCGGTAAAACGGGAATAGTTAGGTCTACGTTATCTCCTGCTTTATCGTGTACATAATGCAGCTATGGTACTTTTATACACTTAAATGTAGAGGACTCTTACACGTGCACATAAACGCGTGCAGACACAAACACGTGCTCCTTGTTTTTCCTTGGGCGTTGACCTTTAAATTTTTAAAAAAGAATTTCAGATAAGGTTGCCTCCCAATTTCCCTTAACCTTCATTGCCACAATAGATGACTAGCCATCAGGTACTTAATTCACTAAATGGGTCCCTGGCAGTAGGACTTCATGAACCTAGCCTAATTTCAATCCACGAATGTTGGTTTTGGAACCAGTAACAGAAAAAAAAAATTGAAGAAAAAAATTTCAGTCATAAAACCACTGCTGGTTATTGTTAAGATACAATGAACTAATAATTTTACCTTAAATCTTTGCAGCAGCAACTCATAATCCTCACTTTTCAGAAATTCTGGCAACCGATTTTTTTTTTAAACCTCCCCTTAGTATCAGCAAGAAATCCATTCACATAAAAACCGTCCTCAATAGTCCGTTATCCAACGAAGTGTTGAAGTTCTAACGCGAGTGGCACTTGAGATAAGGAGTAACTCCTAAAAAAATCTACTAATTTTTATATCACCGAAATATTTCTCGTGTCAATACTCGCCTATCAACCTAATAGTTTTCTTCATACTTCGCCTTCATAGCTTTTCCTCTCGGCTTTTACTGTTTGGGAAACGTTATTAAAAAGGAAAATTATTTTTCCATACCTTTTTTTTTCTTTTTTTTTTTGGCCGCCTAATAGGAGAGATAAAATACCTCTGCTTCTTTGAGCGACAAAAACTAACGTGTTATATTAAGCTCTAAAGCTAAGACATATTTTAATCATTAGTCGAGTATTATTCAGTAACATAAAACTCACCGAAAGAACATTAGAGCATAGTATAAGCATCGCCATGGGCTAGCACAGCGGTAACGCACTCGCCTTGCTATCGCATGGCAGCAGATCGATCCCAGCATGGGACCTTGAGTTTAAGCTTGTATGCTGGGGTTGTTACAGTAACTTACCCCACTGACGTTCTGGTTAGTGTCTCTTCAGATGATACTGAAACTATACACCTTAACCTTTAAACCAAAACTATCAATAAACAACCAGTTTTTTACAACATAGTAAACTGGATATGGATTAACAAGTAGTTCTTCAGATAAAGGTAAAACTAACAAAACACAATAAATCTGTTTAAATGTAAGCATTAAATGAAAATCATGAATAACAAAGTCAGTTGAACATTAGTTATAAAACAATGATCGCAAAATCTAAGCAAATAAATGCCATATGTTGGGGCCCAGTGTAAGTATCATACTTAATGAAGATTTACTTACCTTTTAAGAACTGAGGTTATGATATTCAATAAGAATAGAGGACTATTGTCAAATCGTAATTTTATGTCTAAACTTAGAAAGATCAAAAGGAGAAGAAAATTCGTACCTTATTGGAAAATAGAAATAATCAAACTAACCAAATCTCAGACGTACAAAGTAAAATGGCCCATTAGAAGAGAAAATTCAGATAGGCAAGCTAACATTTCTAATCTAGATAGTCATGAAGGATAATTCCTAGGACCAGAAACCGTTTATGAATTGGTGCAATGCAATGAACAAAGCAATTTCCCCATTGCACTCAAGTATGGCTGCTTTCCATTACTGCAATACCATTAACAGTAAACTAAGGCCGCAAATAAATACCGAACAATACATGCCTTAATATTGGCTGGATAGAACGGGGTATATTTCCTATATAATTGTTTTCCGCGATATATATTCATTTGGCAAAACCAACAACGAAGCAATCATACGAGTACCAGTATAACCTTGGTCTAATCCCGGTCGTATTCAATTCAGTTCTTCTCTTCAATTGCAACGGTCCTAGTTTTTTCCTGTTTCCAAATGATTCTATATTGGGTTTTTGGTTTGGGCAAATAATAATAATAATGATAATAATGAAAATAATAATAATAATAATAATAATAATAATAATAATAATAATAATAATAATAATAATAATAATAGAAAATAAAAGTGAAATTCTAATAAATTTTGGAGAGAGAGAGAGAGAGAGAGAGAGAGAGAGAGAGAGAGAGAGAGAGAGAGACTCAGGAGATCACTACAGTATTATGAACCAGAATTTTCATGAGAGAGAGAGAGAGAGAGAGAGAGAGAGAGAGAGAGAGAGAGAGACTAAGGAAATCACTACAGTATTATGAACCAGAATTGTCATGAGAGAGAGAGAGAGAGAGAGAGAGAGAGAGAGAGAGAGAGAGAGAGAGAGAGAGAGAGAGACTAAAGAAATCACTACAGTATCATGAACCAGAATTTTCATGAGAGAGAGAGAGAGAGAGAGAGAGAGAGAGAGAGAGAGAGAGAGAGAGAGAGAGAGAGAGAGAGAGAGAGAGAGTAAAGAAATCACTACAGTATCATGAACCAGAATTTCCATGAGAGAGAGAGAGAGAGAGAGAGAGAGAGAGAGAGAGAGAGAGAGAGAGAGAGAGAGAGAGAGCACTTCAGTTTCAACCAAGTTTTCATCGATCTAGACAGATAGAGAGCCCTTAAACGTTCTTATGACACTTCTTCCAACGAAATAACGAATGAAAAGAAAAAAATATTTTAAAAAAGTTTCTTAGAAATAGCAGGATGTATTAATGATTTTGCCCTTTCGCCTCATACTTCAATTTTCTTTACAGCGTCTTGATTTTAACCTTTAAAGTTTTTGATTGGCCTTCAAACAGCCCTCATAAATGTTTATCAATTATCTATTTACGTATGTAGAAAGAGATGGTGTTTTCAATTTTCTTTACAGCGTCTTGATTTTAACCTTTAAAGTTTTTGATTGGCCTCCAAACAGCCCTCATAAATGGTTATCAATTATCTACTTACGTATCTAGAAAGAGATGGTGTTTTCAATTTTCTTTACAGCGTCTTGATTTTAACCTTTAAAGTTTTTGATTGGCCTCCAAACAGCCCTCATAAATGGTTATCAATTATCTATTTACGTATGTAGAAAGAGATGGTGTTTTCAATTTTCTTTACAGCGTCTTGATTTTAACCTTTAAAGTTTTTGATTGGCCTCCAAACAGCCCTCATAAATGGTTATCAATTATCTACTTACGTATCTAGAAAGAGATGGTGTTTTCAATTTTCTTTACAGCGTCTTGATTTTAACCTTTAAAGTTTTTGATTGGCCTCCAAACAGCCCTCATAAATGGTTATCAATTATCTACTTACGTATCTAGAAAGAGATGGTGTTTTCAATTTTCTTTACAGCGTCTTGAATTTAACCTTTAAAGTTTTTGATTGGCCTCCAAACAGCCCTCATAAATGGTTATCAATTATCTATTTACGTATGTAGAAAGAGATGATGTTTTCAAAATATACCAGTGTGGAGGTTTTGCAGCCAGTTATTGGTCAAAACGAGGAATGGGTTATTGTGAATAATAAGACAACTATTACTTATTACAAATTACATTCTCTAAGATTGGTGATCAGCATAATTACTATTGGTATCATTATTGACATCATCAATGTTATTAATGTTTACATAATTGTATTGATATCCAAATTTTTATTGTTATTGTTTTCGTCTTCATTATCTGACAATGACTCGGCTGTGAGTGAAATTTCATAGAAATAATAAAACTGTAGAATTAAGATGCTTCAAAATTTCTCTGACCAACATTGGGTACAGTACAAGGGAAATCAAATCGGAATAAAATCCCGTCCAGCATTTAAACCATACTCACTTCTTTCATCTTTATATATAATCTGCTAATTAATGAAAATTCTGTTATGGTAATACGAAGCATGCACTGGACTGATAAAAGGCTTAATATTAAACGAATTATTCACAAAAGGATAATCTTTTATTAGTGAAATGTATCAGTAATCATTTAAGCTGTATTAAATAAAACAACCATACATTATCTTAAAATTAGAATCAAAACATTAATTAAAATTAAAGTTAAAATTCATATCGCCATTTGATAACGATAAATTGCCTTACTTATTTCAGCTTTAATAATAAAAGTTTTTGGTGATGGGCATAAAC
>NC_090759.1:52354824-52357324 GCF_036898095.1 Palaemon carinicauda
TGCTTGAGATTAATATCCAGATAAAGAATAAGGGATTTAATAGGCAGCAAATTTGTGTCAAACGACTCTAGAGTAAGCAGCTGAATATTATTTAGGAAAAATATTGAAAACATATCAGAATAAAAGAATTACATTATTTCTTTAGGATGGACCAATCACCAAAAATCTTTACAAAATTCACCAATACGGCAATTGACATTGTAATCAGGATCTCTGGATCCTGATTTTAATTAAAGAAAAAACCGAATGAATAGTTCCTTAAAAGTAAATTTGTAATAAAAAAATAACAGCTAGAATTTTAAAGTTGTATATAGTTAGAGATTATGTCAATTATAAGATCAGAATGGTGAAGAGCCACGTCTTTGACCTACTTACAACCACAACAAGTTTTGTTATAGTTCAACTCAAGCGAATGTAGCTGGATCTCTATTAAGAGATTTAGCAATCTAAAAAGAGTAGAATCATCTGAATATGCCACAAACTTGTTTTCAAGAACAAACTACATACACTAGCCGGAGAATTGCATGGTATTATCCGCCTATGCCCTATGGTCATTATGTTGCCTATCAAAAACTACTCTTTGCAATCTATTACTAGAAATTTCAATGGTGATAATATGAAAAGACCCACCTGATCCCATTTATTTAATTTTGGAAACAAGGTCGTCATGATTAACACTGTCAAAAGCATCACTAAAATCAAGGCTAATCTCATGAACTTAATAACCGCAGTGATTAGTTCTTTGTACCGCATTAAATATTGTAAAAAGTTTATCAAATGCTCATAGGTCTTAGCAATAGCTACACTGCAAACTAGCGAACAAATGATTACCTTCTGCATTCATATTTAGACTTTTTGCCAAAGGACGTTCAAAAACTTTCGATAATATGAGTGTTATAGAAATTGGGTGGTAATCACCAGAGTACGAGTTACCACATGTATATCTACCAAATGGAGTAACATTACCAATACTACAAGTGCAAAAAGAGCCTGTTCTAACTAATTGGAAAAAAAATAGCCGACTTTCATTCTATACAAAAATAAAAGTAAAAATAAAATCAAGGTTTAATAAATGAATGAAGTCCATAGTTCCCAAAAGCTAAACTAGTTCGCTTAATTCAAGAAGATAGGAACGAGGAAGACCGAGTTTCTCTTTTCAATGTTTACAGTAAAAAAACGTCATTCAAAATGTTTGCATTTTCATTGATTGACTACCAGAGCCTTCTGGTTTAAACTAAAGATGAACGGTTGAGTCTACAGCAAAGAGTACACATTTAAAGATATCTCACTATTCAATTTGTATCAGATGGGGTCTAATTATCAAATTGTATTTCATTTCAGTTGAAGCTTAAACTCTCTACGCAACAATTCTTAGCTGAGTATCATAGCAGTTTTTCGGCTAACAATAGGGTATATTACATTTCCCAAGATGATAAGCCTCCCATTTCTCCAAATAGGCACGTCTACCATTATCATTAAACCCAGTGCTTCCTTAAGAATTTTAACACACAAGAAGGAAAAATCATATCAATTATGTTGATCAGATTTTCCTTTAATAAAACATCAGGGTCATCCCCTCCATGCAATTTGGACCAATACAAGAGCAAATATCACTTAAAATACCATTCCAATCTACTGAATATTATATATATATATATATATATATATATATATATATATATATATATATATATATATATATATATATATATATATATACACATATATATGTATGTATGAATGTATGTATGTATGTATACATACGCAACAACAACGAATGCAGCCGTTTCTAGTCGACTGCAGGAAAGGCCTCAAACATGTCATGTCTTTATTCATGTCTACGGTTTGGTCATTTCATTACCACCCCGACCCTTACCGATTGGTGGTGATGGGAGACTTACGTTTGATAGCTCACAACAAACCAACCTAGTATGAATGACCCTTACTAGTCCAGCGTTGCTGATCATGCTATACACAAACTCTTTCACCACGTTAAGGTATCCCCACTCAGAAGGTCATATTATATATATATATATATATATATTATATATATATATATATATATATATATATATATATATATATATATATATATATATATATATATATATATATATATATAGTAGAAGTATAACACGTTAATGAAAACCTGATTACCTTTAATTACTAAAGAAAATGAGACATATTAAGGGATTGTCTATATCAGGTCCAAGAGATTACCAGAATCGCGGGTAGCTTCACCTCTGATTTGCTCGCAGTGTGATTCAGAAGCAACGTCAAAACTTTTCTAGCAATAGCGATTAGTAAGAGAAACCGAATTCAACTAATCTCCATGGGAGCATTAAATTTACCAACAAGCACAAAAGTTGTCTATCTATCATTGTATTGTATCTTAGCCATAGTGGTAACAATTCAAGTCTGAATTCTGGTAGATGAAACACAATAAAAGCTGTTATGCCTGTCACAAACATTTGAAACCTTCACTATTTGATATCCACAA
>NC_090759.1:52379824-52399824 GCF_036898095.1 Palaemon carinicauda
ATGTTGTAAAATGATACGTTGGGGAAGAGCAAATGTTGTAAAATGATACGTTGGCAAAGAGCAAATGTTGTAAAATGATACGTTAGCGAAGAGCAAATGTTGTAAAATGATACGTTGGGGAAGAGCAAATGTTGTAAAATGATACGTTAGCGAAGAGCAAATGTTGTAAAATGATACGTTAGCGAAGAGCAAATGTTGTAAAATGATACGTTGGCGAAGAGCAAATGTTGTAAAATGATACGTTGGCGAAGAGCAAATGTTGTAAAATGATACGTTGGCGAAGAGCAAATGTTGTAAAATGATACGTTGGCGAAGAGCAAATGTTGTAAAATGATACGTTGGGGAAGAGCAAATGTTGTAAAATGATGCGTTGGGGAAGAGCAAATGTTGTAAAATGATACGTTGGGGAAGAGCAAATGTTGTAAAATGATACGTTGGGGAAGAGCAAATGTTGTAAAATGATACGTTGGGGAAGAGCAAATGTTGTAAAATGATACGTTGGGGAAGAGCAAATGTTGTAAAATGATACGTTGGCGAAGAGCAAATGTTGTAAAATGATGCGTTGGGGAAGAGCAAATGTTGTAAAATGATACGTTGGCGAAGAGCAAATGTTGTAAAATGATACGTTGGGGAAGAGCAAATGTTGTAAAATGATACGTTGGGGAAGAGCAAATGTTGTAAAATGATGCGTTGGGAAGAGCAAATGTTGTAAAATGATGCGTTGGGAAGAGCAAATGTTGTAAAATGATGCGTTGGGAAGAGCAAATGTTGTAAAATGATGCGTTGGGGAAGAACTAATGTAAAATAATATCTTGAAAAGAAAATTTTGTAAAATTATATATTGGTGAACAGCAAATGTTGTAAAATAATATGTTGGAGAAGAGCAAAGGTTGTAAAATTACATATTGGCGAAGAACAAATGTTGTAAAATAATATGTTGGCGAAGAGCAAAGGTTGTAAAATTATATATTGGCGAAGAACAAATGTAAAATAATATGTGAGCGAAGAGCAAAGGTTGTAAAATTATATATTGGCGAAGAACAAATGTTCTAAAATAATATATTGGCGAAGAGCAAATGGTGTAAAATGATATATTGGCGAAGAGCAAATGTTGTAAAATTATATATTGGCGAAGAACAAATGTTGTAAAATAATATGTTGGGGAAGAGCAAAGGTTGTAAAATAATGTTGACGAAGTGAACATCTTGTAAAGTAATATTTAAGAGAAAATGTTATAGCATAAAATGTTGACGAAGAGAAAAAGTTGTAAAATAATATGTCGAAGAAAAAATGTTGTAAAATAATATGTTGCCGAAGAGAAAATGTAAAATAATATGTTTCCGAAGAGAAAATGTAAAATAATATGTCACCGAAGAGAAAATGTAAAATAATATATTGAAGAGAAAATGTAAAATAATATGTTGGCGAAGAGAAAATGTAAAGTAATATATTGACACAGAGAAAATTTTTAAAATAATATGTTGACGAAGAGAAAATTTTATAAAATAATATATTGACAAAGAATAAATGTTGGAAAATATATTGCCGAAGAGTAAATGTTGGAAAACAATATGTTGGCGAAGAGTAAATGTTAGAAAATAATATATTGCCGAAGAGTAAATGGTCGAAAACAATATGGTGGCGAAGAGCAAATGTTAGAAAATAATATATTGCCGAAGAGTAAATGCTCGAAAACAATATGGTGGCGAAGAGTAAATGTTAGAAAATAATATATTGCCGAAGAGTAAATGCTCGAAAACAATATGGTGGCGAAGCGTAAATGTTAGAAAATAATATATTGCCGAAGAGTAAATGCTCGAAAACAATATGGTAGCGAAGAGTAAATGTTGGGAAATAATATGTTGGCGAAGAGTAAATGTAAAAAGAATATACTGGCGAAGAGAAAATGTTGTAAAATAATATATGAGTGAAGATAAAATGTAAAATAACATATTGGTGAAGAGAAAATGTAAAATAATATGTTGGTGAAGAGAAAATGCAAAATAATATGTTGATAAAGAGAAACTAAAATGATACGTTGGCGAAGAGGCGTGGTGGATGAGTAGGAAACCTGTAGTAGGATAGAACGAAGGTGGGGGGGGGGGGGGGGGGGGGGGGGGAGGGTAAAGAGGTCAGTGGAAGTGGTGTTCTCACAGAGTATCCTTTATGTGAACTCATGCCCTTTAGAGAACCCGGAAGAGGGAACCTCACGAGGGAGGGATAGGAAGGAGCATGGGAGCCATAGAGGCAAGATTTTGACGATGGCTTCCATCACTCCGATGGAAGCCATCGTCAAAATCTTGCATACTCAAAACGAATTTCTGCCCTGCGCATTAAGTTTTTGACATTTCGGTCGTTCATTTTCTTCTTGAAGCTTACGTCCCCGAATCCATTAATGATAAGAAGCTTATATTCAGCTTTTTCTCTGTTGTTTGCTTGTTAATTTTCAAACCATTGGGTTAAATTTCCGAGTGGGAGTAACTGGATGCATTCGTCCATCCTGTTTTAAGGGATTATTTTCTGTCCTTGTTAATTGAATGAATGTCTCATATACTTTCGCTCACCGTTTAAATGTGCGAATATGCTATATGGATTAATTTACCTTATTGCAAATGGTAACTATACGATCAATGACTGCAAATCTCCTGTTGCCCATAGCCCCTGTCTGGAGGGAAGGAGTAATTTTACTCGATTGTTTTTACCTATTTATTTGTTAATTTGATGGATTTATCAGTCTATTTATTGTTATTGTTATTTCTATTAGACAAAATTTTTGAATTTTATTAATTGAAATTTGCCATTCTCTCTCTCTCTCTCTCTCTCTCTCTCTCTCTCTCTCTCTCTCTCTCATCTGTAATAGGCTCAGTCTTCAAAGAAAATTAAGAATGTGAAATTAAGAAAATCTTGGGTTCCTGGAAAATACGAAATCTTATACATTTGAAGAATCTCTCCATCCTAAAAATAACCCTTTCAAGAATACGAAAACTTTTGCATTTAAAGAATCTCTCCATCCTAAAAATAACACTTTATAGAATACGAAATCTTATGTATTTGAAGAATCTCTCCATCCTAAAAATAACCCTTTAAAGAATATGAAATCTTTTGTATTTGAAGAATCTCTCCATCCTAAAAATAACCCTTTAAAGAATACGAAATCTTATATATTTGAAGAATCTCTCCATCCTAAAAATAACACTTTATAGAATACGAAATCTTATGTATTTGAAGAATCTCTCCATCCTAAAAATAACCCTTTCAAGAATACGAAATCTTATACAAGAATCTCTCCATCCCAAAAATAACCCTTTCAAGAATACGAAATCTTTTGTATTTAAAGAATCTCTCCATCCCAAAAATAACCTTTTCAAGAATACGAAATCTTTTGTATTTAAAGAATCTCTATCCTAAAAATAACCTTTAAAGAATACGAAATCTTATCCATTTGAAGAATCTCTCCATCCTAAAAATAACCCTTTCAAGAATACGAAATCTTATACATTTGAAGAATCTCTCCATCCTAAAATTAACCCTTTCAAGAATACGAAATCTTATATATTTGAAAAATCTCTCCATCCTAAAATTAACCCTTTAAAGAATACGAAATCTTATACATTTGAAGAATCTCTCCATCCTAAAAATAACCCTTTCAAGAATACAAAATCTTATACAAGAATCTCTCCATCCTAAAAATAACCCTTTCAAGAATATGAAATCTTATACATTTGAAGAATCTCTCCATCCTAAAAATAACCTTTTAAAGAATATGAAATCTTATGTATTTGAAGAATCTCTCCATCCTAAAAATAACCTTTTCAAGAATACGAAATCTTATATATTTGAAGAATCTCTCCATCCTAAAAATAACCCTTTAAAGAATACGAAATCTTATACATTTGAAGAATCTCTCCATCCTAAAAATAACCCTTTTAAGAATAGGAAATCTTATACGTTTGAAGAATCTCTCCATCCTAAAAATAACCCTTTTAGGAATAGGAAATCTTATACATTTGAAGAATCTCTCATAAAAATCCAGCAACTGCAATCTCGATAAATTAAAAACAATGGAAGACTAGAATAAGACATCCCATGGTGCAAAAGCGGTCCTTTAACATGCTCAGTTTAACCTGTCAGTCAGAATAAGCTACGCCTCCTAGAGACTTGTGTTTGCTAAGCCACTGCTCAATTATAGTCAATTCTTTTTAGGGAGGCAGATTTCCACCGACTCGCAAGGGTGCCCTTTTAGCTCGGAAAAGTTTCCTGATCGCTGATTGGTAGGACGAGATAATTCTAACTAATCAGATAGCAGGAAACTTTTTTCGAGCTAAAAGAGCACCCGCTGTGAGTCAGTGCAAATGCGCCTCATTAAAAAAAATGAGTATAGTACAACGGAACTATTCAATTTCTAAAATGTCACTCAGTCTTTTGACATAGAATACTCTGCCATTTCCATTGATTTAGCCCTTAAACTGAGAGCCATAATTGATCTTAAAGAAGTTAGTTATTCATTAATCATAGCCGCAAACTTATCTTAAGTAAGGGTAGCATGAAGAATTCCACCTGGGCTTAATGCATCATACTAAGACAAATGACTTGAAAAGTTCCGAAAAAGCATGTCTTTCTGTCTCTCATTTTCTCGTTACCAGCCTTTCTTTTAGTGCTAAAGTTTACATAAACCATCTCTCTCTCTCTCTCTCTCTCTCTCTCTCTCTCTCTCTCTCTCTCTCTCTCTCGTTGATAAAATGTAAGAAACAATTCACTATGAAAAAAAAAAATTCATCTCCTCGTCTGAAAATTATTTACTTATGCAGATTACTGAAAACAAACACAGAGAGATTTTACCTTTACAATCATTTTAAACAAAACAGGGAACTATAACATAGCCAAAATGTTTTATTCAAATAAATTCTTAATGAACATTTCCAGAGGTGTTTCAAAAGAAACTTGTAAACCGATGAAAACATTATTTATATATTAGCGATCACATCCATTAAATTAAGCTTATTTTGAGTATTTTCTTATACATTTATTTAAGACAAATACACCTCTCGAATGAATCATATCAGAACTATTGTATTTTTAATTATCAGATTCTCTACTTAAGATGAAAAGGTACATAAACTGAATCATATTCAAATATTAAATTTAAACAAAAAAATTAAACATGACTTTCTCGCCGTTTATTCACGACACGCCCTGCGATCGTGACCTTGAGTTTAAACGGCCGTTTCACAGGCAAACACTTTAATTGCCGTGTAATTGAAGCAGTTAAGGACTAGTTAATTACTAGGTAGTAGGTTGGCCAAGGCACCAGCCAACCGTTAAGATACTACTGCTAGAGTGTTATTGGGTCCTTTGACTGGCCAGATAGTACTACATTAGATCCATCTCTGGTTACTAACACGTTTATTGCAACTGCTGATATAAACTATTAGGAGAGAGGTAAAGATTTAGGAAGGAATTTAAAAATGAATTTGAAAGTTCTTTAAGATTATCTTTTTCGTAAAGAACTATGGTCACTCTTTCCAAATATCATTGGAACCCACAATCTTTCCCGTAAAAGAGGTTAGCTCCTCGAAAAAGAAAGGAAAGCAATCACAGGCACAGACACCAATGAGCTGATGAACTGTGGCCGTATACACAGGCGCACTGTACATATACTAGTGTACGCGACCCGCCAAAAATTACAGCTAAATAAGTAGAGAGATACGAACGCACACAGAGATTGAACCATTCTTAATCCCCTTCCTCAACTACAACCACTCTCACCATGTTTGACTAATCCCTCTTCCCCTACCCGAGAGACGGGTAGATATATGTCTGGCAGTACTGCTGTACGTGACTGGAAATAAATAAATAAATAAATATATATATATATATATATATATATATATATATATATATATATATGATAAATTTTGCACATTTAGACGTGTTTTTTCATATTCAAATAAGCCATATATATTTTTGATACATTAATGTCTGGATTCTCTTAACGACCTCGGGATCAAAGCCCCAGGCAAAATCACACAAAGACAAGAGCTTGGGTCCGGTCGGGAATCGAACCCTGGTCGGCAAGCCTGTATAGACAGTGACTAAGAGAATCCAGACATTAATGTATCAAAAATATATATGGCTTATTTGAATATATATATATATATATATATATATATATATATATATATATATATATATATATATATATATATATATATGTGTGTGTGTGTGTGTGTGTATGTGTGTGTGTGTGTGTGTGTGTGTACTGTGCATATGTGGTATATCTTATCATTCCATATTTTTCCAGCAGTTACATAAGAGCATGAGCAACTTGGTGGAGTAACGAGAACTTTGGGTGTGGAGGAAATGCCTCCCTTAACATTTGTAATTGAATGTGGGAATCGATTGCAGTCTTATAGACTTTGAGAGACGAGGAGCAGACATTTAATGAAGAATGGTGTGATATTAAGAACATATATTAGTCAGTTGGTAGTGGTTTTGCAACACGCAGTTACAAGGAGAAAGCCATGGATATCAAATGATACTTGGGATACTATAAAAAGGAGACAAAGACAGAAAATGATTTTTGAAAGTTTTCGAGGAAGTAATGAAAATTACAAGGTAGAGCATGCTAAGTATTCCAGTATTGATAGTGAGGTCAAAAGAAAAGCCAGGAATGATCAAAGAGAATATTTAGACAGCAAAGCAGATGAGACTGACAAAGCTAAGAATTCAGGGAGTGGCTATGGTGTAAGAATTGCTTATATAATTATAAATGAAATCTCGACTGGGGCAAAAAAAGAAGCATATACCCATCAAAAAGAGAGATGGATCTGTTATAACAACAGAAGATGAAGAAAGACCAAGTGCTTTCACCTATTTTGTTTACCCTCCTCATGGATTTTGTAATGCGTAGAATAGTCGGAGATGGTGGAGAAGGATTGGAGTGGATTGTTGATAGGAATTTAGCAGACCTATAGTATGCTGATGATGCTGTCCTTGTTTTTAGAACACCACAGGATTTGCAATGCTTGCTTACCAGAATGCACTAAATATCACACGAGGTTGGGCTGAAGATAAAAAGAAGAAAGACAGATGATGAGAACGAAGTATACAATGGAAGATGAAATATCATTGGAAGGAGAAAGGATTAATGAGGTAGAATCATTTAAGTATTTAGCAACTATAATCCCCAGTACAGGGTCTTTATAATTAGAGTTTTGTGAAAGATTGGAAAATACAAATTAGCTAGGTAAAGTAAAATTTGGAAATCAAATCGCAGGTAATTACATATATAAAACAGACTATATATCAGTTTAGTGAGATCGGTGTTACTCTATTGACATGGGCCATGGTATGATAATGAAACAACCTCAACATATTTAGTAGAATTAAGAACAAAACCCTCAGAAGCCTATTGGGGGTTAAATGGCAGGACAGGATTAGAAATGAAAATATAAGAGATTACTAAAGTGCCATATGTGGATGAGATCATGATCAGGGGTAAATGGAGATGGTTCGGGCATGCTCTTCACACTCCCCCAGAGAGATTAGCTCACTAAACGTTCAGCTGGGCTCCACAAGACACTAGAAGAGTTGGAAGACCCAGACCTACATGGCTGAGGATTATGAAGCGCGAAGTAAGAGATGATGAATGGAGAAGTATTGAATTAAATCCTCAAGATAGAGACGACACACATATACATATTTAGACAAATATATATTAACATATGCATATGCATATATATATATATATATATATATATATATATATATATATATATATATATATATATATATATATATATGCATATATAAAAACGTATTTTACATATCTATATGTGCACATATATATATATATATATATATATATATATATATATATATATATATATATATATATATATATATATATATATATATATATATATATATATATATATATGTGTGTGTGTGTGCGTGTGAATATTTGTGAAAAAAAATACTGTCCTGATATTTGATAGACAGATGGATTAATTGAAAGATGGACATTATAACTTTCACGTCATCCAATAATCTTCAATATTAAAAATGCAAGATTAAAGGGCAGAGGAAAAGGATGTAAGTTTCAATCATCAGATAAGGAGAAAAAAATCAAAAGTTTGAAAGTGATAATAGGATGTAATTAAAATTGAACTCGGGGTAAAAAATTTTGAAGAACCTATTTATTACATTGTTTACCGACTTAGTTCTTGTTTATTCACAGTAGACCCAAATATATTTTCCCTTCGTTTTTTATAGAGACTGCAGATTCTTAACTCCAAAGTTATCTGTTATTTTGCACACGTTAGCTAGAAGAGGAGCTTTTAGCACTTGTTGGAAAATTGGTAATGTTACTCTACTATGTAAATGTGTTTGTGGTAGCTGAAGTATTTGAGTGTCTTTTGGCAAAACGTTTTATAGGTTTGCTGAAGGTAATCCTCTGTTCCCTAGTTTGTAATTTGATTTTCGTAAAGGCCTTGGAGCATATGATGCCCTTATTACAATCTCCAGTGCAGTACTGAAATCCTTTGATTGTGGTCAGGAAGTTCGTATAATTGGCCTTGATTTTAGTGCTGCCTTTGAAGGCCCTTGTCTTCAAACTCAAACAGTTGGGAGTGGATGGGTCGTTTCTTGGCATCATTATTGAATTTTCAAGTAATAGATCGCAAAGAGTTGTTGATGGGCACCATAGTCAGTATAGAAATGTGATATCTGGTGTTCCTCAGGGTAGTTTTCTTGGTCCATTACCTTTCATACTATATACACATGACATGTGGTTTGGTCTAGAAAACAAGCTTGTTGCATATGCAGATGATGCTACACTCTTTGTATCAATTCCATCCCCTGAATGTAGATCTGGGGTTGCTGAATCCTTTAATAGAGATCTAGCTAAAATTAGTGCATGGTGCAAATTATGGGGTATGAAGTTGAAACCTAACAAACCTCAAAGTATGATTGTAAGCAGATTAAGGACAGAGGCTCCTCAATATTCAGATCTTAGCTTTATGTGTTTTTTTTTTTTTTTTTTTTTTTTTTTTTTTTTTTTTTGTTTTTTTTTTTACTCTGTATGACTCTTGAAATTTTACGTGTGATTCTTGACAGCAAATTTACTTTTGAGAAACACATTAGGTCTGCGTCTTCTTCAATTGCTTATTGTGAAAGTCTTTAGATTTTCGGTGATCAATCCATTATGAAAAAGTGTTTTAATTCTTTCATTCTACCTTGTTTCGAGTACTGATGTCCTGTCTGGTCTTTAACTGCTGATTCTTATCTTAATTTGTTGGACAGAAACTTACGGTCTAATAAATTTCTTATTCCTGATCTAGATATTAATCTTTGGCATCGTCGTTCAATTAGTTCATTATTCATGTGGCATAAGATTTTTCATAATTCTGACCATCCTTTACATTCAGATCTTCCCGGAAATTCCATCCTTGTTAGCAATACTAGGTATGCAGTTAATTCTAATAGTCAGGCCTTCTCCACCATGAGGCTCAATACTAGGCAGTACTCTAGAAGTTTTATTCCAGCCGTGACTAAGTTGTGAAATGATCTTCCTAATCGTATAGTTGAGTCAGTAGTTTATATATGAAATATCTGTTTTGATGTTGTTACTCTTTTTAAAGGCTTTTATTAATTGTTAATTATTTCTCATATCGTTTATTTATTTCCTTATTTCTTTTCCTCTCTGTGCTATTTTTCCCTGTTGGAGCCCTTGGGCTTACAGCATCTTGCTTTTCCAACAGTGGCTGTTGCTCAGCTAATAATAATAATAATAATAACAATAATAATAATAATAATAATAATAATAATAATAACTATGTAAGCTTTTAATGCCAAGAATTAATCTTCTTCATGTGGTAAATTCTAAAAAACTGTATAATTAACTGAAACCTTTACAGCAATTTCAGTGAAATTCATCCAAATTAAACTCTTAAAAGAAAATATTTTTTTCTGTGGTCAGATTCCTGAAGGATCTATCAAAAGCATCCTTCCTGAGCTTCAATCAACCGATTTCAAGACGTTAGATTTATTATCCTGTTTTGAACATTTTCTAGCAGATATAACAGCATACGCCCTAAAGATTTAGAATATGAAAGTGTTTGTAATGAGAAGTTCTAATTGTAACTGAGGAATACGCAATAAACGTACATTTTATACGTCTGCCAGGTAATACCAGTCCTCCTTCCCTACGCACACAGGAAAAGGATTTCTTTCCCCATTAACATTCCAAGATAAGATATATAGTTATGTCCCAAATTAAATATGGAAAATTATCATCCAGTTTATTTTAAGCCTTATCAAACTTCATAATTTAGGTGAGAAGGTATGTCTGATTTACCTTCTAATTCGATAAAAACTAAATAATGGAGTTGTAGATATTGAATACAGATTTATCATGCCTTAGCATGTTACTACTTTTAGAGGTAAGAAACTTTGTATTCCAAATGTTGAGTATATATCCAGACGCAATTACCTTTATATGTTGTAATAATTTCTAGAATTTTAGTTATAGATTCAACAAATTTATGACACTACTTTTTAGATATGGAATGAAAATGTTAGGCACAGCTTGCAGATTTCCCAAACTTAATAGAGATTAACAGAAACTGCCAATCTTGGCATTTCACGTTCTGTGGCACTTTCCGATTCTTCATTATCATAACTGAAGCTAAAAGCGGCGATTTATACAATTTATAGTCTAGATTTACACATGGCCTAATCAGCTAATTCTACAATAGAAGTTATAATGTGAAAATGTTAATGTATCGTTTGAAGATTTTTCCACAATTGGCACTAGACAACAATGATCACGCAAATGAGCAGTCCCAAAAGCACACGATAATGACAAGTTTAATGAAGAAAAAATCCAATCCTCCAAACCATCGATTAATCCTTTTCAACATCTTTTCCTTTATTAATTTATGAAAAGTCACCAGGGAGAGGAGAATCATTATTTACCGAGACTTATTTTCAGTCCCTATTGTCCAAACTTTTTTCAACTCCTCAACCTCCCTCTTTCGTCTTCTTCTTCTCCTTCATCAGAGAATTTCCCTGGAGGGTTAATTTTTCTTTTTTCGTCATCTAATACAAAACATGGTATTAATTAAACTACCCCCACCGAATTTCATTATCCCGACGAACTCCAAGGAAGAGGGGAGAAAGGCGAGACGCAGCCATGTCGAGGACGAGGGAAAGTTGAGAATCATTTTTTTTTTTTCAAATTTTTTAATTTCAAGAATGATGAGTTCATCCATTTATCCATTTGGCAGTAATGATTACATATGCCTGATAATCCCACCCTTACATGCTCTCTCTCTCTCTCTCTCTCTCTCTCTCTCTCTCTCTCTCTCTCTCTCTCTCTCTCTCTCTCCAAGCAGTCTTCTAACAATCTCTCTCCTAAATCATTACTCAAGTAAAGAAACAGACCAACATTGCTCTTTTCCTCTTTTTATATTTAGTGATTGAAACCAGGTGTATTTGCTTGAGTGATTAATGTGGTATTTTTACGGAGAGAGAGAGAGAGAGAGAGAGAGAGAGAGAGAGAGAGAGAGAGAGAGAGAGAGAGAGAGAGAGAGAGAGAGAGAGAGAGAGAGAGGCTTGTTGGTAGGAATTCTGGACAAGATATTTTGGACTATAAGGGACCGTTTAACATTTTTGGCTAAAAATGACAGGTAGAAAATTTTCGAACAAAATATTTGCGAAAGAAATGATTAAAACTGAACAACAAGGAGAATTCAAGAAATCTGAATAGTTTTTTTATACTTTTGGATATCTATGATGTAATTACAAAAATTTTTTAGGAATAGGAACAACAATTAAGTTGTATGGTGTACAGTAAGGCATAAAAGTAATAATAAACATATTCACTTGTGGTTATGTTATATATATATATATATATATATATATATATATATATATATATATATATATATACATATATGTATATATATACATATATATATATATATATATATATATATATATATATATATATATATATATATATATATATATATATGCATACTATTTACATAACCCATTATATATAAATGCATATATACCGTTACAAACAAAAATAAATACCTTATTTGTATACATGTGTAGATACACATGCGCATATCCATATAATGTAATAGATATGTATTAGTATACAAACTGTATGTATGTATGCATGTATGTATGTATATATATACACATATACACAGTATATATATATATACATAAGTATGCAAACACGTATGTATATAAATTTACATATATACATATATACATACATACATACATATATATATATATATATATATATATATATATATGCATGTATATATGTAATAAATATATGTATATATATACATATATATGCATGTATATATGCAATATATATATATATATATATATATATGTATGTAAATATATATATATACATATATATATATATATATATATATATATATATATATATATATATATATATATATATATATATGTATATATATATATATATATATATATATATATATATATATATATATATATATATATATATATATATATATATTGTGCATAATTAGAGTTCCTTTCTAGGCCAAATCATCAGAAATCACCTCTTTATTTTAAATTCTAGTTTAATAATCTCAAAAAAACGAAATGAGAATGAATGATGAAAGTGTTGTTACCGAACGAAAAACAGCTGTTTAGTCATGAATAACTGATTCCGGTAACAACAGCGGTTTTGCCTGCATTTCAACTTTAACTCGATAGTAAACAATTAAAGTAGGGTGTTACGAGTAACGTTAAGCAGAAAATGAGCGATATATTATTACATTACTTAAAGAATTTGAAGAAAATTCTAATAATTTGCTAAGTTTTGTAATGAAGCATTGTAGACTAAAGATAACAACTACAATACTATCGTCCATCGCCAACAGGGATGACACAAACTTCAATATACTGTACAATAAAATCGACAGCAAATACAATGTTTTTTTTTTTTTTGTAATAAAAACTGGAAACTTTTTATATGGTAAAAATAAAAAGATTTAAGTAAAGTAATATCAGCCTTTTAGCAAGAGAAAAAAAAAACATCACTGGTATTATGTTTTAATCAGCCGATTTGGGAAACGTGGATGGTAGTAACGAAGAGCTTACAATCATAAAACACTGAAGACGACGTATATTCTCTCTTTATTTCATAACACGATACTAATACTTTTTTATTACATGCATTAGTATAAAGAATACAGTTAAGTAAAACATTAATGTTATTAAATTTATGTTTATTTTAAATACTGCTGTACTTTTTGGACACAGTAAATGTATATAATGCGTTTGGTCAACAACGTAGCTTGGAGTGATACAGTTTAAATCAAAAGAATGCCGACACTCGGAGGAAATCTTTCGTCAGATGTCTCTATTTTTCCCATGTCAAAACAGGGAAGGTGTTGCTCTTCTTACTACTTATACGAAATGGGCGGAGTCTTCTCCAACCTCAGCGAACCAAAGACAGGTTAACAAAAGCATGCAAAAGTTACAAATCGAGTTGACATAATTCAAACATTTATTATCATTTGACGTCTCAATTATCCACTGCAAATACAAAACACACACACACACACACACACACACACACACACACACATATATATATATATATATATATATATATATATATATATATATATATATATATATATATATATATATATATATATATATTACTAACACTCGTGATTTCAATCAATGTAAATATCAACCACAATGGCATTTAATACCGAATTCTATCTTGGAAATATATATCCACTGGAATTGATTTTATGGTAATAACTTCTGGCCGGGCAGAGATTTCGGCTGAATAGGCAGGGGTTCGAATCTCTGCCCAGTCAGAAGCTATTACTATAAAATGAATTCCAGTGGTTGATATATATATATATATATATATATATATATATATATATATATATATATATATATATAAATATAAATATAAATATATGTATATATATATATATGTATATATATATATATATATATATATATATATATATATATATATATATATATATATACACACACAAATACTATTTTTTCCTTGGATGCGCCAAGTGGACACTGCAGGGAAGGGTCGAGGTGGGGGAGAGTCTCCTCTTTACAACCCCTTGCCACAGCCAGTCCGACACTGAGGAAATAAGGAAGTCATTTCTGTTTTAGGGGGTGTGGAAAGAAGTTAAATGAGTATTCTTTATACAGCCTGTAACATATTGTATCATTGCCTAAATATTCTTTGATAACCGTTAGTGTTCTAGCAAATATATTCAACCGTATTCATTATTTGTTGAATTGTAAAAGCTAGCAGCAGTAGAATAAAGTAGTTTTTGTTGTTGGAGGTTTTGATAAGTAACAAAATTTAATTATCACCATCGCATAATAGATAATCAGTGATGGACACAAATATACTGATGACTTCATAACACCTTGAATACAATAATAATTTATTACTTCCTATCAAAAATAAGTGGAGGTAAATGAGGACGCTATTACATTCTGGCAAAGGCTTTCAGAATTTTTTTTTATTGACTATTCATATAAAAAAATACAAGCTTTTTAGTCTCAGAACGACGTAATTTTCCGAAATTTTTATGAAACTATAATATACCTATTTTCCAAAATTGTATTCTCCTATAAATTGTCGGAATAATACATTTGTAGATGGCATAAGCACAAAATTATTTCCCATGCTAATACCTGACTGCAAGTTATCAATTATTATATAATTGCTAGTAGCTTTATCTTGAGAAATTACATTGCCTGGAGATCAAACTTACTTCTTATGAATTTAATGCACAACGTCCTCTCAGTCTTGATTCAAATAAGCTTAACTCTGATAATAAAGTCCCTATTTACAGTAATCAAGTGCCCGAATTAGCACAGCTATGTGGTGTTGGATGTGGGCTCTGGACCGGGTAAATTACTCTAGGTATATGGGCGCTTAACGAGCGAAAAACTCATCACTGTCCGTGAAGCTCTAGTTCGGAGTGTTCGAGCAATAGCCATCCATACCAGCTCCTCCGCCTATCAAGATAGTAGTTGAACCATAATTTCTACAGCTCATGCAGTAAGCGGGAAAGGGAAAAACCAAATGTTTCAATATCTTCAAAATGTTTGATTGTCCTTTTAATCAGAAAATCACACAGCTGAGGAGCGATACCCTTGGATTCCTAGATATTTTCTCTCATTCTTCAGATTTTATTTCCTGACCTTCTTCCTCTATCCCCTGATGTCTTGTTAGATATTTATTCTTTAACATTTTCGTTCCCCTATTTCATTCTTTATCATTTGTGGTCCTTTCTTTCATTCTTTAATCATATATTCATCAAACATTCTCATTATTTTCAAAATGAATGGCCTTCCCCTCCGGTGCTTCTCACTATCCCTCCAAAAAAGAAATCTCTCCCGAGCAGCAGCAGAAACACCTTCACTGGACCATTCCAACCTGGAACCATTTAATATTTGCGTGAAGCCAAGACAAGATATTCATTAGCTGGATTCAGAGATAGGACATTTGGAGCACTGTATTCCATTTCCCTTACTCCTCGATAATTTAATCTCCATAAATAAAAAAGTTATGTCTCAATCCTTTATCACTATTCCGGGAAAATCTTTCTACAGAGCACTTGAGGTATATGGAGGACTACAAGATATAATGATCTAACTATATCGAGCCAGAAAAAACCCAGACATGAAGTGACGTTTCTGAGGCCTTTGTCTTACAGTACTCTAGAAACAGATACATTAAGTTATGTGTGTAGTATATTGAGATCTAAATTCAGGAGAGTAGCACCATCTACATATGCAAAGAGCTTGCTTTCTAGGCCAACCACATTAAAAAAAATCAGATAAAATGGCAGTGACGGAAATTGGGCGGTAATCAGCAGGCTTGAGCTACCTCAAACACATTCCGCAATTCTACAATAGGCCTAATATATATATATATATATATATATATATATATATATATATATATATATATAGTATATATACATATATAATATATATATATATATATATATATATATATATATATATATATATATATATATATATATATATATATATATATGTGTGTGTGTGTGTGTGCGTGTGTATGTGTGTGTAATACCAATTTTTGTTCCCTGGAGAGTGTGCGTTCTTTTGATTCTAACTGTACATAGTGTAAGTTAATGAATAATATTATTTTTTTTGCATTTACGTATGTGTTGGAAGATGTGTCCACAGTAAAAGTGGGTATTGGCTTAAAACGCAATTCAAGATTATATAATTGGATTTTGTGCGTGTTAGTTGAGATTATAAAACCTTAAACCATAAAATATGAAAAAATATTTAAAAATTAGAAAAGCGAAAAAATGCTGTAAATTATAGTATCCCCTGGCAGTTCCAAGCTATAGCACTCCCGATAACAGAGGGAATACTTACACACACACACACACACACACATTATATATATATATATATATATATATATATATATATATATATATATATATATATATATATACATACATATATATACATATTTATATGTATGTATATACACACATATATACATACATATATACATATATATGCACATACACACATATATATACACATTATATGTATATATATGTATATATATGTATATACATACATACATGTATATGTATATGTATGTATAAATATATAATATATGTATATATATAATATATGTATATATACATATATATGTATATGTATAATATATATATATATATATATATATATATATATATATATATATATATATATATGTATATATATATATATCCATAGTGGTATAAAGAGAAAGAGACCTTTAAATATGTAGATTGTCTCCCTAACACTTTTTTTCTTCAAAGAAACGGATGTTTTCCGATTAAGTCAATTCAAAGAATAAACTGCCAGATTATTCCCTTTTCAACTCAGAGAAACCCCTAGATTGGGATTGTTTATGACCCTTCTGGGACTACCCGTATTCGAGCTCTTTTTGTCTTTCTTCCAATATTCGAGATCTTTCAGTCACTTAATCTTCAAGTTCCTTCAATAACGTTGTTATTATGAGATACTTTAATTATTCTTATAGTTGCTAAGACCCCTTACCACTATGCCAACATATGAGAAATTTAAAGTATTTCAGGATTCCATAATATTCAGTTACTACCAATAATCGAATTCCTTTGGTCAGTAACTAAGTCTGTATTTTAGATAATTCGGTCACTCTGCCCGCATGCCATTTCTCAAAATCATTCAATTGCTAAACCAGACTACAAATCCTTCATGCTATTTAGTTTAGAACAATCAATAAATGTGCTAATGGTTGAAATCATTCGGTATATAGGTAAGTATTCGAAATCGTACCAATATTCGTGATATTTCTCATTGTCAGAGATCTGGATCATTCATTCACTTACCAGTATTTGAGATCCGTCAACACATCGACTAATATTCTATATCCTTCAGTCACTAACAATGTTTGAAATTCCCAGCCATAGAGCTGATATTTGAGATCCTAAAATAAACCTACTTATTCAGAGTAGAAATTCTTTTTGCAAAACTGTCCAATTATAAGATGTTTCAAAAATATCATCTATTGAGATCTTGCAGCGTTTAAGCTCAATTAATATTTTAGTCTTTTAGATATTCTGCTTGAAAATAAGATCTTTGTCAGCTTCTGGAATACTAAATCTGGACATCACCCTCTTTCTCTACCTGGAGACTTTATAATGACACCATTACATTCTTTTTGAAATGACTTTCCTTTTATTCCAGGGTTCAGTTAACCATCTGCTTATTAACAGATATTTCTTTTCAGACATTTTCCTACTATTCATTCCTGTCTTTATTAGCAATTCTCAATATTCTTTATGATCAAATTTGCAAATTCCATTCGGCAAATTCAACATGCTCTCAACGATCCCATCTTGATTTTTTGTGATCTCTTTTGTTCACTTTTCCCTTTGATCTCTCCTTGTGCATCGATTTACTTTTACAGCAATCCACCTACTCAAGGGTCACCTCCCCAGTCCCTTCTATCTAGGTCTCTTTAGACTGACGATAAGTGTCTTGACATCCTTTAGGCAACTTCTTCATTTCGACGATAGTTTGCAAATAATAGGATTTCATGTGTGAGGATGGTATACCTATTCCATCAAAATGACGGCAACATTCAAGTCGGTTTGCCATAGCATCGTGTTTATAATATTTAGAGGACATTGTGTTTTTTGCATTGTCTTGTCTAGGAATACTGGTAATTAAATTTGGAGTAGCAATACTTGTACATTAATCTTATTCCACAGGCAAAAAATGTGTTAATATATAAATCGTGTGTTTTACTCAATAGGAAGAATTGTATTCATAGTAATTTTCTTAGAATGATTATTTCTGAGATTCGTGTTTTCATCATTTTGGATTTAGGGCACAATCTAGAATCTTCGCTACTACGATTTTTCAATACCCTATAAACTTCCGCCATTTCAGAGACGGGTCACTATCCTCCTTGGTACTTGGGGTCCCTTATAGCTCTTCTTTCTCACGCCATACTTTTTATTCACTCGGGCCTGGGCTAGTTCTGTACATTTAGTAAATTTCCTATACCATTGCGTTTAAAAATAGGTGAACCATACCCTTCACCATTACCAAGAATGTCAATACCCTCGTGAGTAAAAGAAAGTGGTTCCACATCCTTGTGAGTATAAGAAAGGGGATTTGTCACCCCTATGAAAAGGAGAAAAGGTATTAGATTCTCGTGAACAAAAAGGGATATTCGTCATCTTTGAGAAATAAAGAATTGGATTCGACACCCTAAGGAATGTAAGAAATTGGACCTGACACAATCGTGAGTAGATAAGGAAGATTTGACAACCTCAAGAAGAAGAGAGAAAGGATAGGTATCCCTCGTGAAAAGAAGAAAGTAGATTGAACACGCCTTCGAATAGAAGAAAAGGGACTCAACACCTTAATGAATAGAAGAAATTGGTATCTACATCATGGGGACTTGTATAGAATAGTTTCGACGGCTTCGTGAGTAGAAGTATCTAGATTAGACCAATTTATGAACAGAAGTGGATTCGACACCATAGTGAATTATGACAAAAGGATTCGACACTTTCGTGAATAGAAAGTGTGTGAATTCGACCCTTAATAAAAAGAAAGAAGTGGATTAAGATTAAATGTCATTTTAAATAAAGAGAATAGATTCGACACCTACGTGAACGGAAAGAATCTTTTTATTCAATAACATCCGGGAACCAATAAAACTTCGAACTTCCATCTTTATCGTGGGGTCCTAAAGTCATTACATTGGTCTTTTTTTTTTTTCCTCGGCTGAACGACTGGACTTAGTGATGCTATCATTCTCTACTATCACTCACGGGGTAAACGAAACCAATTTGCAATTTCACGAGGAATTAAACTTTTATAATTTCATACAAAATAGTCATAGTAATTTCAGAGCAGTTAGTTTTGGTAATTTCATGTGAAACTTGTCTTAGTAATTTCTAAGGAAGCCTGTCTTGGAAGTTTAAGGAAATTATCTTGGTAATTTCATAAGGAAATTATCTTGGTAATTTCATAAGGAAATTATCTTGGTAATTTCATAACGAAATTACCTTGGTAATTTCATAACGAAATTATCTTAATTTAAATTTCATAACGAAATTATCTTAATTTTAATTTCATAAGGAAATTATCTTAATTTCATAAGGAAATTATCTTAATTTCATAAGGAAATTATCTTAATTTCATAAGGAAATTATCTTAATTTCATAAGGAAATTATCTTAATTTCATAAGGAAATTATCTTAATTTCATAAGGAAATTATCTTAATTTCATAAGGAAATTATCTTAATTTCATAAGAAAATTATCTTAATTTCATAAGAAAATTATTTTAATTTCATAAGGAAATTATCTTAATTTCATAAGGAAATTATC
>NC_090759.1:52417324-52429824 GCF_036898095.1 Palaemon carinicauda
ATAATAGGTAATAGGTTGGCCAAGGCTCCAGCCACCCGTTGATATACTACCAAGAGTTATTGGATCCTTTGACTGGCCAGACAGTAATGCATTGGATCCCTCTCTGGTTACGGCTTATTTTTTCTTTACCTACACATACTCCGGATAGTCTGGCCTATTCTTTACAGATTCTCGTCTTTCCTCATACACCTGACAACAATGAGATTACCAAACACTTCTTCACCCAAGGGGTTAATTACTGTACTGTAATTGTTCAGTGTACTTTCCTCTTGGTAAGGGTAGAAGAGACTCTTTAGTTATGGTAAGCAGCTCTTCTAGGAGAAGGACACTCAAAAATTAAACCAATGTTCTCTATTCTTGGGTAGTGCCATAGCCTCTGTACCATTGTCTTCCATTGTCTTGGGTTAGAGTTCTCTTGCTTGAGGGTACATTTGGGCACACTATTCTATCTTATTTTTTTTTCTCTTACTCTTGATTTTTTGAAAGCGTGTTGGGCAGGCTTAATAGAAGGGCCATGGATGTCTGGTGGTTTATCAAGAGGTTGTCTTTTCTTTATCTGATTCTTTATCTTATCAAAACCATCCTTACTGTCCTCCCTTCAGTTGAAGTGAGCTCCTTATAACTGTTTTTAAGAATCCAATAATGTTGAAACTGTATAGATATCCCTCGACTAGCTCAGAGAAATTACCGTTCCGCTCGAGAAACTGCTACGAGCGTAAAGGGGGAGGGAGGTGTATAGATATCTAATATTATGCCGTATATTATTTACATTACGTACAGTTATGAACATTACATTTGCTTTATTATTATTTCGTAGAAGAATGATATTTATTTCCATTTATATTTTCCCATTACATATACTGTAAGACCACTTTTTCATTATGCATCGTGGCAACAATGTAATTACTGTATATGTGTCAACACTGCTTTTCTTTCCGCCTTGTGCATATAGTAGTCAGTCATTGTTCAGTGGTCACTGTATCGACAAGCATGGCCTGCTCCCCGCTGCTTGTCACATTTATGTCCGTTTATCTTCATTATACAAGATTTTAAAGAACCTACTATTTTAAATTGTCACCCTCCATTACATTTATCACATGGATGTATGTGGCAGTATCACACACAGAAACGTGATGCCATCCCTAGGGCCAGGGGAATGGCAGTGTATATTAGGACTGAGAACCCTGCTTCTCATAAGTCCTGCTATGAATTTGGATGTCATGAGATTCAGGTAATAAAATTTGTGGCAGGCATAACAACTTTTGTGTTCGATCTACCGGAATCCAGACATGGATGATTCTATCTTCGACTGTCTTCTTACCATTATGGCTAAGATACAAGAAGATGATAGAAAGGCTTCTTTTGTCTTTGTTGGTGATTTCAATGCTGACCATAAGTTCTATCTCTCCTACCGATCGCCATGGCATAAGAGCTTTAGACTTTGCCTCTGAATCAGCCTGTGAGGAAACCATAAGTGAAGTTACTCATAGGTCTGGTAATTGCTTGGACCTTGTATACACTGACTCCCCTGGCGTTATAACAAATAGGGTTGGTTCTCCAGTCGGGACATCTGATCATGCCTTGATTTCATTATTAGTGAAGACTGAGCAGCCTGTCCCTGATATATTATACTCTTGTAAAATTTATATGAAATCCCAAGCAGACTGGAATGGGATTTTGTATGATCTTTTGAGCTTGAATTGGTCACAATTATATAGTAGTGTTGATCCTGTTGTCTCTTTGAATGAGAATCTAGTCAACATAATTGATAAGCGTATTCCTTCTCGTGTGCTAAGGTACCGAGTGAAGGACAAACTGTGGTTCAATGATGATTGTAGACGTGCTTATTTAGAGAAGCAGGAGGCCTATCATCTTTGGAAGGGTAACAGATCATATTTGACCTGGAATAACTGTACTCAGCTTAGAGCTTTTGCTCAGAGTTTATGCTTCAACTGAAAAGGAATACAATTTAACCATAAAAGAAACCCTTTCTGGTACAACTCAGGAACATAAATGGTGGTCTACCCTTAAATCTGCACTCTTTGGTGTAGATGCAACAGTTCCTCCTTTACTTAAACCAGATGGCTGAGCCACTCACTGTACAAAGGAAAAGGCAACCCTTTTGGCTGATGTGTTTGACAGTAAACAGACTAATGAAAAACTTTTACTTCGTCCATTCCTGTTTTCCCGAGGCTAGACTAACTAGTTTAGCTTTTCGATCTCGTGAAATTAAAGCTCTGTTGATGGACCTTGTTGCTTATGGAGGTGTATACCAAAATGGTATTTTTCCTTTGTTTTTTTTTTTTATAAAGACTGCAGATTTCTTAGCTCCAAAGTTATCTGTTATTTTGCGCAAGTTAGCAAGAGGAGGAGCTTTTAGCACTTGTTGGAGAATTGGTAATGTTACTGTATGTAAATGTGTTTGTGGTAGCTCAAGTCCAACTAATTACCGCCCAATTTCCATAACTCCCACATTATCTAAAGTTTTTGAACGTCATCTGGCAAAACATCCTAATAGGTTTGCTGAAGATAATCATCTATTCCCTAGTTTGCAATTTGGTTTTCGTAAAGGCCTTGGGGCATGTGATGCCCTTCTTACAATCTCCAATGCTGTACAGAAATCCCTTGATTGTGGTCAGGAAGTTCGTATGGTTGGCCTTGATTTTAGTGCTGCCTTTGACTGTGTTAATCCTGAGGCCCTTGTTTTTAAACTCACAGAGTTGGGAGTGGGTGGATCGTTTCTTAGCATTATCATTGATTTTCTAATTAATAAAAATCAAAGATTTGTTGATGGGCACCATAGTGAATATAGGAATGTGTTATCTGGTGTTCCACAGGGTAGTGTTCTTGGCCCATTACTTTTCTTACTATATACACATGACATGTGTTTTGGCCTAGAAAACAAGCTTGTTGCATATGCAGAGGGTGCTACTCTTTGTATCAATTCAAGCCCCTGAATGTAGATCTGGGTTTCATGAATCCTTTAATAGAGATCTATCTAAAATTAGTGCATAGTGCAAATTATAGGGCATGAAGGTGACTCCTAACAAAACTCGAAGTATGATTGTAAGTAGGTCAAGGACAATGGCTCCTCAACATCCGGATCTCAGTAATGATAATGTTTCTTTAAATTTGTGCGACTTAAAATTTTAGGTGTGATTCTCGACAGCAAATATATTTTTGGGAAACACATTAGGTCTGTGTCTTCTTCAATTGCACAAAAAATTTGGCATATTGAGAGTGTCTTACAAGATTTTTGGTGATCAATCTATTCTGAAGAAGTGTTTTAATTTTTTCATTTAACCTTGTTTTGAGTATTGTTCTCCTGTCTGGTCTTCAGCTGCTGATTTTCATTTTAATTTGTTAGACAGAAACTTACGGTCTATTAAATTTCTTATTCCTGATCTAGATATTAATCTTTTGCAACGTCACTCAATTAGTTCATTATGCATGTTGCATAAGATTTTTCATAATTCTGTCTCATCCTTTACATTCAGATCTTCCTGGACAATTCCATCCTGTTCATAATACTAGGTCAGCAATTAATTCTAATAGTCAGGACTTCTCCATCATGAAGCTCAATACTACACAGTATTCTAGAAGTTTTATTATAGCTGTGACCAAGTTGTGGAATGATCTTCCTAATCGGGTATTAGAATTAGCAGAACTTCAAAAGTTCAAACTTGCAACAAATATTTTTATGTTGAACAGGTTTACATAAGTCTTTTTTATAATTTATATAGGACATGTCTGTTTTGACGTTGTTACTATTTTTTAGAATGATTTATTGATAATATGTTCTCATCATTAATTCATTTCCTTATTTCCTTTCCTCACTGGGATATTTTTCCCTGTTGGAGCTCTTCGGCTTATAGCATCTAGCTCTTCCAACTAGGGTTGTAGATTGGATAATAATAATAATAATAATAATAATAATAATAATAATAATAATAATAATAGATTTCAGACCACTCCCATAGTCTTTCTCGGAAATTTTTACACAAATATACGCTTTTAGTTTTACATAGAATCGTATATTTTTGAGGTTTAAAATGGTTGGGGATCTATGCACCATAGCACCCTTAAAGGGGCACTTGGAGATTCGGGACCACTTCTACTGACTTCCTCGGAAAATTTTTACATAAGAATACCCTTAGTTTTAATGTAAAATTGTATATATTTGAAGTTTTAGGAGGCTAGGGGGTCTGCTCCCATAAGCTCCCTTAGGGGACTATTTAAGAGATTCTGGACCACTTGCATTATATACCTCGGAAAATTTTATACAAGAACACATTTATAGTTTTTTGCAGACTTTATAACCTCTCTTTCTATGGAGAACAAACACAAACCAACCAACCCAGAGATATTACCTTTTTCATATTATATATATATATATATATATATATATATATATATATATATATATATATATATATATATATATACATGCATACACACATATATATAATCTATATTTATACATATATATATCTTTTTGGGCTCAAGCCATGACGTCCTGATGGAAGGTTCCTTCAGTAGCTTCCTAGGGTATATTTAACTACAGTGGATATTCCCAGAGAATTAAACTAAAGGTTATCACAGAATTCTAACTTCTGGTGCGAGTACCCTAAAGGTTTCCCTCTAGGATATCGTATATCAACAGGGGACGCATGTATTAACATGCCACATAGCTATCTGCACCCCATATAGAGTTAACACTTCGATATGGAATGGTGGAGAATAACTGGGGAGCCGTTCCACAGTTACACTCATCCGTGGCTGCTTTTGGTACTCGAGACGTAAACAAACGGGCGCCATTGCTAAATGACGTCACGTCCTTTCTCATCCTTTTGCCTGTAGCTCCTTGCTTAAGTCGGTTTTCCCTAAGTGCTTTTTTCATCAGCTTACATCGCCGTTATGTCGCTACCTTCAGCCTCGCCTTCTTCTGGAAAGTTGAGTACTAGGTACCAGTATTGTTTAAATAAGCTCTAGCCATAAAGTAACTCCTACTTTTCGTAAAATATTGTGTTTTGTGGCAGAGTTGTGCCGATACCGGACGCGCCATTTTATGGCGTCGCTGTTCATGTTGCATGCCTTATTTATTTAGCCAGAACAGCCCCCTCCGGTCATTTAACTAATTAATATTATTAGTTATCTAGTCTTCATAGCTAGGAAATACTTATATCGTGTTTTAGCGCTCATCAGACTCAGTCGCCGTTCGACCCCATACTAGATCGCTAGCTTAACCCCTAGGATGGACAGCCTAGTGCTTGTTTTCATGCATGATATATACCAGTGTTCCTAGGTTAAGTTATGAAGATTGTGGCATTATTAAACATACTATTAACTGTGATGTAAGTGTTTTTGCCTTCGGGGACCATATAGGGGACCGTGTTGATTGTGTATCATTCCATCCTAACCTAATGTAGGAACCCCTATATGCTCCCTATCCCCCTGCCTGCGGGCATTCCCTCTGTGTAGTCTTGCTTCCCCTTCTATATAAGGGAAATTTGTCTACAAACAGAGTATTTATCGTTTCTCTGCCTACCCTAAGGGAATGACCCTCCCTTAGGGTCGTGACCGAGAAATAAGTAAGGGCTCTGCCCTTCCTCAGTTGCACCTGGTTGGGTTACTCCTTCCTCCCTGCAACTTGCGATGTGTCTTTCAAGCTTTCCTAGCCTAGGAGTTAGCCCTCCTTCTCTAGGTTAAGCTCTGGGGGTTGACTCTGCCCTATTATAGTTTGAAACGGTACTCCTGTACCGTTCTCATTCTGGGCTACCTAACCTAGGTTAGGGAGCGTTCTCCCTTACCTTGGTGCCCGTTCTCATACAGTCTCTCCTCTATAGAAAGACCCTTTCTTCCCCCTCCCCACCTATCCCTTTGGTGTAGGCTTGCCTACACACATCTGTCCTTAGTCCTACGGCTCCTCCCTTGGGTGGAGTGGTAGGGCTAACATTGTTCTCCTGCTGAGCTGGCTGCTCTGGTACACATACCCTTCATAGCGTTCTATGGGGGTGGTTGCCGGCGGCGGTCCGGCTGGCGGGGGATTCCCCCCTCTTGAGTGCCCTCTAACCCTCTCTTGGGTTACCCCAGGCACCCGGCTGACTGCCGGCTCCCTGCCGCCAGATGCTAGGAGTATCCACTCCTATCATGAGTGCACTCTCTCTGGAGGGATGCTGGAGGGGTATGGGATCTTACCCCTTCCATCCCTCCTTACCTTTCTCTCTTTCTATCCTGGTGCCGGTCCCTTGCCGCCTCTACTGCCGGCGATAGCCGCCACTACCTCAGGTGACATTCTTTCATAAGATGCCTCCCCCCTCTAAGATGTCAGCCTTCCGTGTGCCGGAGGCTGCCGCCTTCCGTCGACATACAGCCGACGTCCCTCCCCTCATCTTACCTAGTAACAGCCGGCCGACTTTCGGAGTCGGCCACCGGCATGCCGGCATTGATTGTCGGCGGTCTAGGTATACAACCATATACATATCTATCTTATGAATTGATCCAAAGCTCACCATGCCGTCAGCCTTCGGCTGCCGGAGCCACCGCCCCCTGCCGACAACTCGCCGCTGTGACGGCGGTCGCCACGATGGTATTATACTTTAGATACTCAGTGTGTCTGTCTTGATGCCTTCCACCCTGCAGGACCGGCCTCCGGCGTTCCGTCGGTCTGCCGGCACCCTCCTGAGACGTTAAGGGACATGCACCCCTTCCATGCCTGCCGGCAACATGCCGACAGTCAAAATACTGCAGCCAGATGGCTTGGCCACTTCTATATATAGGTATTGTCTTACTATCCAAGATTGTGGCTATGCTGTTTGATTGCACATTACAATATTCCAGCATACTCTGTGTATCTTAGTGCAGTCGACTGCCGGAACCTACATTTAATAAGGGGTTTCTCCTATGCCCCCTCTACTCCAGGGATCTGAGCAGTCTCAGACCCTACTACACTGCGGGCAATTTCTGTTAGAAGCTTAGCTTGGCTTATCCATATGGATTCCCTTATTGTGACCTTCGGCCACAAAAGAAATTGCCTACAGATAAGGTTACGGTAACTGACTGGGCGGGATTCACAAGTATGTGTCTATCTATTTCCTTTCCCGCTCATTATTCTCAAGCATTAAAATGCCTTTCAATCATTTTAATGTTTAAAAATTTAGATTAAGATATCTTAATTTTAGAGTAATGTAAGTCATTCTTATGCCTTCCATGTACTCATGATCTCTTTCTTTTACAGGAGGAGTATATGAAGTGTGAGAGCAACTTCTGCGGGGTGAAGCGCCCGGACTTCTACGGGCACAAGGCGTGCCGGACCCACGCCCCCTGCGCCGCCAAAAAAGGCAACCTGAAGTATTGGGACCCGCAGAACTGCACTGTCTGCAAGAGTCGTTTGGTCGAGGTGTTCGATGATCCTCCTTCTGCGGAGGCAAGGGACAACGCTAGAGAGAAGCTACGCAAATGGGTGCGTGGCTTCCAGAAGAACGCCACCGGACCGTATCTTCCCAACGAAGACTTGAGGGCCTTGCTTTTCCCAAAGGCATCCAAAGACTCTGTGGTCCCCCGTGATCAGATCCCCACCGTCCAGATCATGGTGGAACCTGATGTTGTCATGGCCCAGTCCATGCATGAGTGCCATCTAGATTCCGATAACGTGGAACGTATGTCGGAAGTGTCAGAAGAGACGGAGAAGAACCTCATGGGCGAGGAACTCGACTACAAGGAAGATCAGGTGGAATACCCTGATTCGGAGACCGAGGTCGCTCCCGCTCCTACTCCCGCAGCAACTCCTGCTCCGTCCGAGGAACCTGTTCCTTCGACTTCTGGCACCCTGGACCCTCTTCCATCGGCCACTCAGGAGGTCTTCAAGATGCTTGAAGCCCTCATGGAAAGAAAGCTACGAGAAACCCAGGAGCAATTCCGGACGACTCTCGTTAGTCTTAAACAACCGAAACGGATTTCGGTTAAGGACCTCCCCACTTGCTCGGAAGCTAACCCATGGAGATATGCCGAGCATATGCCAATTACAACTGGCAAAATCTACATCAGTGAAAGGGTTGGCTCTATCTAGCTGGAAGAAGTGGAATTCTTCCCGAATTTCGAGGCTTATCCGGACTGTTACGTCCGGCTCAGGTCCGAACCAGCCTCAAAAGAAGAGACCGAACCGAAGGAGGTTATCGTGTTCAATCTCGCGAAGGCCCAAGCTATGTTAGCCCAGGCGGTGAAGAGTAGGGGTTTCACCAACTCCAAGATGCCGGCGCTTAGCAAGAAGTATCCACCCTTCGTTGCGCCAAATGCTGCGACCTTAACCTTCATCGAAAAGGCCTTCACAGCGGTCTTAAAGGCAGTAGAGGAAGGGAAACCTTGCCTTGCACTGGAGGAGTGCAGACCCTTCTCTTTTACTGTTCCTCCCGATGATAGGCACTGGAAAGACATCCAGTCAACCTTCACGGTAGGGAAACTAGAGCCTGACGTAGCCGGTCGTCAATTTAATGAGGACCTCCCAAAGCTAAATGATCACCTCCTTCGTAGGGAACAGGATACGAAGGAGAGGCTTGCCGCGTCGCTGTCCCACCAGGTACAGCTGGAACTTATGGCCGGGGATACTAGAGTCCCGGACTTTTACATGGTCCTAGCCAAATCGCACTTGGCAACGGTGACAAAGGACCTATATAGCTTCACTAGGGCTCGCAGAGCCTGTCGTGAATTCGTGTTCGCCAACGCGACGGTGAAACACGAACCCCGGAGGCTGATTTCCTTCAATATCTGGGGTAAGTATCTCTTTCCATCTTCTCTGGTGAAAGAGATTGTAGACAAAGTCGCCACGGAGAATAGGAACCTTCTCCACAAGTGGGGCATGTCAAGAAAGAGGAAATCCTCTCAGGATGATGGCCCTTAGCCTAAGAGGAAACCTCAGAAGCCGAAACCCCAGCAACGTCAACAGAGACGACAGTTTCCGGGTACAGCTACTCCCTAAGTGGCCACACAGCCACAACAGACCTTTCAGTTGGTCCCCCAACCGGTGGTGTCGCAGTCACCGGTCTTCACCCCTGCGTACGAGCAACACTCTACTACCTTTCGTCCCAGAGGTAGGGGCTCAAGCAGAGGCTCCGGCAGAGATTCTTCTCGCCGTCCCTCCAGAGGCAGAGGAGGAAGGGGAGCTAGCGGCCAAGTTGGCAAACCCTTGGGACACCAGAAGCAATGAAGTGCTTCCGGTGGGAGGAAGACTCCGCCAATTCCAGGATCGTTGGACCTTCGATCCCTGGGCACACAGCATCGTCAAGAAGGGACTAGGCTGGAGCTGGACTCAACCACCCCCAGCCTTCCAGCAATTCTTCCAACAGTCAACCCCCCTCCTGGAAGAATATGTCCTAGAACTCTTGAACAAGAAGGTGATCAGGAGGGTAACGTCAACCAGGTTCCAAGGGAGACTATTTTGCGTTCCCAAGAAAGACTCCGACAATCTCAGAGTCATTCTAGACTTATCCCCTCTCAACAAGTTCATTGCGAACAACAAATTCAAGATGCTGACTCTGCAACAAATAAGGACCCTTCTGCCTCAAAGGGCCTACACGGTCTCCATAGACCTGGCGGATGCCTACTGGCACATTCCAATGAATCATTACGCTTCCTCCTACCTAGGATTTCGACTTCAAAGGAAAAGTTACGCCTTCAGGGCCATGCCCTTCGGGCTCAACGTGGCTCCACGGGTCTTCACCAAGCTGGCAGACGCCATCGTCCAACAGCTCCGTCTTCAGGGCGTCCAAGTGATGGCCTACCTAGACGACTGGTCAGTCTGGGCGACATCGCCCGAAGATTGTGTAAGAGCCTGAAACAAAGTCACCCAGTTCCTAGAGCATCTGGGATTCAAGATAAACACCGAGAAATCTCGCCTCTCTCCAGCTCAGAAGTTCCAATGGTTGGGAATCCATTGGGATCTTCAGTCACACCGCCTTTCCATCCCACAGAAGAAAAGGAAGGAAATAGCAGGGTCTGTCAGAAGACTTCTAAAATCCAAGCGGATCTCAAGACGACAGCAGGAACAAGTTCTCGGCTCTCTACAGTTCGCCTCTGTGACAAACCCATTGCTTCGCGCACAGCTAAAGGATACCGCGGGAGTCTGGAGACGTTTCGCATCCATCGCTCAAAGAGACCTCAAGAGATGGCTTCCAAACAGACTGCTCACTTTTAAAGCCGTGGTCGGAAGCAAAGGCCCTGAAAAGGTCCACTCCTCTTCAACACCCGCCTCCATCGATCAACATCCACACGGACGCTTCACTGGAGGGTTGGGGAGGTCACTCCCACCAACGACAGGTTCAAGGAACATGGTCTCCCCTATTCAAGAAAAGTTTCACATCAACATCTTGGAGGCCATGGCGGTTCTTCTCACCCTGAAGAAACTCTCCCCGCCTCCCTCGATCCACATTCGTCTGACTCTGGACAACTCGGTGGTAGTCAGATGTCTCAATCGTCAGGGCCCGAGATCGCCCCAGATAAATCAGGTACTTCTTCCGATCTTTCGTTTGGCAGAAAAGAAATGGCACCTGTCTGCAGTTCACCTACAAGGATTCCGCAACGTGACGGCGGACGCTCTATCAAGGACAAGCCCAATAGAGTCGGAATGGTCTCTAGACGCAAGGTCATTCTCCTTCATCTCTCACCAAGTCCCGGAACTTCAGATCGATCTCTTCACGACGAGCGACAACAATCAACTTCCTCGATATGTGGCCCCGTACGAGGACCCCAAGGCAGAAGCAGTGGATGCCATGTCACTGGATTGGAACAGATGGTCCAGGAAATACCTATTCCCTCCCCCCAACCTTCTGCTGAAAGTCCTCTCCAAACTGAGAACCTTCAAAGGGACAGTGGCCCTAGTGGCTCCCAAGTGGCCCCGGAGCAATTGGTACCCTCTGGTCCTATAGCTGCAGCCCACGCTGATCCCCCTACCGGGCCCAGTTCTCTCTCAACAAGTACAGAAGTCGACTGTCTTCGCTTCATCACTGAAAGTCAGGGACCTTCATCTCATGATTTTCTCTCCTTAGCCACAAAGAAAAGGTTTGGAATCTCGAAGAAAAGTTTAGACTTCCTCGAGGAATACAAGACTGAATCTACAAGACGGCAATACGAATCTTCCTGGAGAAAGTGGGTCTCTTTCGTCAAGGCAAAAATATCTTACGGAAATCACCATTGATTTTTGTATGTCCTTCTTCATTCACCTTCATGGACAAGGCTTAGCAGCCAACACGATTTCCACCTGCAAATCGGCTTTGACTAGACCACTCCTGTACTCCTTCCAGATTGATCTGTCCAGCGATATCTTCAATAAATTGCCAAAGGCATGCGCTAGACTACGCCCAGCACCTCCGCCAAAACCTATCTCCTGGTCCCTGGACAAGGTGCTCCATTTTACCTCTAACCTGGACAACGATTCGTGCCCTCTAAAAGACTTGACTCAAAAAGTTATCTTCCTTTTTGCTCTCGCCTCGGGAGCCCGAGTCAGTGAAATAGTGGCATTATCAAGAGAAGAGGGTCATATCCTATTCGCAGATACAGGAGAACTTACCCTCTTCCCCGATCCGACGTTTTTCGCTAAGAATGAACTACCCACCAAGAGATGGGGCCCTTGGAGAATCTTCCCCCTGAAGGAAGATGTCTCTCTATGCCCAGTGGAGAGTCTTAAGGTCTATCTTCGAAGAACTTCAGACTTCGGTGGAGGACAACTCTTCAAAGGAGAAACATCGGGTAGCGACTTGTCACTGAAACAACTAAGAGCGAAAATCACCTACTTCATTCGCTGAGCGGATCCTGACAGTACACCCGCAGGTCATGATCCTAGAAAAGTCGCGTCTTCTCTGAACTTTTTCCAGAGTATGGATTTGAAAGCCTCAAGAGCTTCACAGGATGGAAATCATCGCGCGTTTTCTTCAAGCACTACGCAAAGCAAGTGCACGAAGTCGAACATTTCGTGGTAGCCGCAGGTAGTGTTATGAAACTTGCTGTTTAACTCTGCATAGAACAGCGAGTTACTTGGGACTGTAACTCTCCGGGTGCCTGTGTTGACCCTGTGGTGATACATAGTGATTTCATGGACACTTAATGTTTCTTATAGACTGTTCTTACCAAGGTGAAATGTCATAGACTTTACATGAGTGCCACATGCTCTAGGGCATGATGTGTTTTTTGAAAAAGACTGACGTTCCTCTGGAACTTGTGTTTCTAAAAGTGAAATTTCTTTTCAGATTCAAGATTGAAGTCTTTATTTTCTATGTACATTATTCTTTATTATTGTAAATAAACTTTACATTTATTATTGCAATTGTTATCACAATAATCTGCAATCTTTGAAATAAAATGTCTATTTTATTACATGTGCGTCTCTCTCCGCTCCTATTGTTTATTAAGAAATATACGATTGTTATAGTTTCATTTACCCCTTTCTTTCTAAAGGAGAAGAATAATACATATATAATTGTATTATATACTCACTCATGCTTTGATAATAT
>NC_090759.1:52437324-52454824 GCF_036898095.1 Palaemon carinicauda
ACAGTAGGCATAGGACATGCCACATAAAACAAGTTCCAGATGTAACTTCAACAAAAAAGCATAAGATAGCCGTCTCTATGTTTGTTAAATAATTCTTTGCCTGCCCACTGGCTACGATTAAGTCCCAGGATCAGTTGGTTGGAGACCAGGACAATCCATAATAATGACTTTACCAAAGAAATGTTGTCAAATCCGTTTGGATTGCTTGTACCCAATACAAAGTCTAAATTTAACTTTGACCTATGGTCTGTTTTCCATTAATCTTGTATTATACTCTTTTTCTAAGATCAGCTTGTTGAAATCATAAAAAAAAACTTACTGTATAGGGACCCCCTTCTGTATAAACACGACATTCTTATACTGTACATTAATTCTGACTGGGACTCCGTTGATGTCACCTTTCGTGGTTATAATACATATATTGTATATTCTGTATATACTGTTTATCCTCCTCGTGGATTTTGTAATGTGTAGAACAGTCAAGACATGGTGGAAAAGGAGTGGACTGGATTGGTGATAGGAATTTAGCTGATCTGGAGTATGCTGATGATGCTGTTGTACCACCCGTGTGTCACACAACCGTACATACTAACGACATTTCTCTTTTTTGTATATATCATCCTTTGTATCTTCACTCTCCCCTCGCACTGACAGCAACTTGCATCAACCTGTCTACTTTTCTTATTGTTAACAGTACCGGTTGTCGGTTGGACAAGAAATAGCCTGTTGTATTTTGTGACCTTCTTACCCGTCACTGGTACTATGGCGCCACCCCATTCACACTTTCATAGTTCGCCAATGGAGAGGCGTCTGCTTGGTTTCAGGGCGCAGAAACCAGTTCTGCATCAAGGGCATGACTCTCAACCACCAAAGCAGATTATGTTCTCGCGGCGATACCCGAGGACACCTTACCGGAAATCTCCGACTGGCTTTGTGAACAAGGAGACACCCCAATAGCGTACGACGCCCTCAAAAAATACCTTCTGCAGCGGTACTTGCCGTCGCCAGCCGCCCGTATAGCAAAGATTTTCAGCTCTCTCAACAACCGTTGGGGGACCAAAGGGTTTCGCTCACCCTCAGGGAAATGACCAGTATCGCTCGCCGCCTGCAACCTGCCGCAGACAGCTCTCCTCGTGAGGTGAACCTACTTCATGCCCTTTGGGTACGCCGTGTACCTGAACCTGTACACGCTGCCATACCCGATGTCGATAGTTTACTCATTAAGGACTAAGAACCAATCCTAAAGACGTCCTGGACGTCTCGGCAGCTGACTATTTTTTTCCTTCTGCAACCTCCTCCGACGATCTCCAGCGCATACGTCACGTCGTGGGAAAAGGCCCCAGCGAAGCATCACATACTTACAGACTTGCACTCTGCAACGCACGTCTTCCAACGTAACAACACTAGCAAGCCACCGCTAATGCCCCCTTACACGGGCCCTTGTGGTTCGACGCAATCCGAAAGCATTCCTACTAAACATTCGTGGTAAAGAAGACTGGGTCTCCATTGATCGTCTATACCTGCTTATCTCCTGTATCTTCGCTCTCCCCTCGCACTGACAGCAACTTGCATCAACCTGTCCGCTTTTCTTATTACTAACTGTTAACAGAATTGCCGGTTGGACAAGAAATAGCCTGTTGCATTTTGTGACCACCTTACTAGGACTTGGTGTGTATATAAACTCTATGTTCTGTAATAGAGTTACTCAGTTACTTTCATCTCGCCTTTTGAGTCACAACCTACTCTTGGCCCATCACACCGTCCTTATTAGCCGAACACCACAGGATTTGGAATGCTTGCTTACCAAAATCCATGAAATATCACACGAAGTTGGGCTGAAGATAAATATAAGAAAGACAGATGATGAGAACGGAGTATGCAATGGAAGATGAAATATCATTGGGAGGATAAAGAATTAATGAGGTAGAATCATTTAAGTATTTAGGAACTATGATCTCCAATTGAGGGTCTTAGAATTAGAGTTAAGTGAAAGATTGAAAAAAGCAAATCAGACAATCGCTAGGTTAAGTAAAATTTGGAAATCAAATCGCCTGAAATTACATATAAAGATCAGATTATATATCAGTTTAGTGATATCGGTGTTACTCTATGGGCATAGTCATGGTTTGACAATGAAACTATCTCCAATAGATTCAGTAGATTTGAGAACAAAGCTCTCAGAAGGCTATTAGGAGTTAAATGGCAGGACAGGATTAGAAATGAAACTATAAGAGAATTTACTCGAGTGCTATATGTGGATGAGACCATGATGAGGGGTAGATACAGATGTTTGGGCATGCTCTTTGCACTCCCCAAGAGAGATTAGTTCACCAAACGCTCAGCTGGGCTCCACAAGGCACTAAAAGAGTTGGAAGACCCAGGCCTACATGACTGTGGACTATGAAGCGCGAAGCAGATGATGAATGGAGAAGTATTGAATTAGAAGCTCAAGATAGAGACGACTGGCAAAATCTAACTGAATCTCTTTGTGTCAATAGGCGTAGGGGGGAGATGATGATGATGATATACAGATGGGAGTGAACCCTCACCGTGCTCTCACATAAGTAGGGTAAGGGTTTACTCTGCTGATGGTCTTATTGTTCTTGTTTGTGAAAATGTGAGGATGAGGTTTCTGTCCATGGAAATTTGGGTTTCATCTTGATGTCTCCCTCACTTCGCCTTTCAACATACCACAGGAAAATGACAACCAGATACATTATTCGGCAAATAAACATTAGCCGTGTTTTTTTAAATGGATATCAGAAACCTCAAGGTACATAATTTACGTTCGATCAAAACTGCGTAGATTTATAACCAAGCAAATAAAACACACGCAAACGACCAAATGATACCTTTTGAATGGTTTCACCCCTCAGGCTGAGGATGATCTTGTTGGGGCCATCCCAGGTTTAAAGTATGCAAGTGTTGTAAATGAGACAACTACAGTAGGTAATTAATTCTCTGCTCAGATGAGTTAATCACATACTTTAGGAACAGAGAGAGAGAGAGAGAGAGAGAGAGAGAGAGAGAGAGAGAGAGAGAGAGAGAGAGAATTTGTTTGATATTACAGGAAGTATATCAAACTAGACCAAAAATATAGGTGAGGAATAATCAGCAACGGAGTAGAAGAGTATTGAAAAGGAAGACGGGGATAAAGAGAAGGGTAAAAAGTGAAATACTAAAGATTTGGAAAGTGAATAGGAAAACTTTGACAAGGACAAAGTAGAAAAGTGTAAATGCAAGAGCAGGAAGATGAACGAGGAAAACTAAGGAACTTTAAGTGGTGGAAAATGAAATAAAAGAGTTGGGGGAAGAGCAAAAGCAATAGGAACGTGATTTGTTGGTCAAGTACAAAGACGGAAGAGAATAAGAAACAAATTAGAATAAGAATGATCCATTCATGAATAAATCAAAATATTAAGCTGATAACATTATTTCTAAAGATATTCAAATTGATAATAATATCAAGAGGGAACCTTTATCCTCCAAAGTCACCCTGTTTGTTTATTGCGCCCGGATTTTGTGATACGTGATATGACTGCATTCAAAATTAGTCGTCACTAATGAAGGGGTTGAAATTCTATCACTTCTGTAATAGGTAATATCATGTGTGATTTATAATGAAATAAGTGTATATATACACATTTATGTATACACTTATACTTACACATACATAATTACATACATACATACATACATATATATATATATATATATATATATATATATATATATATATATATATATATATATATACACACTATATATATATATATATATATATATATATATATATATATATACACACACATATATATATATATATATATATATATATATATATATATATATATATATATATATATATATATATATATAAACATACACACACACACACACATATATATATACATATATATACACACATATATATAATACATATACATATACACATATATATATACATATATGTATACATATATACACACATACATATACATATATACACACTCATATATATGTATATATATGCATATATATATGCATATATATACATATACATATACAGATACATATATATATATATATATATATATGCATATACATATACATATACATACATATATATATATATATATATATATATATATATATATATATATATATATATATATTCAAAATGGATTTAGTAATTTCTAAATAGGTCGTTACCTACAACCCAAGTTCCTAGGAAACAGGGGAGACTGGTTGTCGATCTGTGACCTCGTCTCCATGATCCGGGGCTGGGAAAGACTGGGGTTTCTTTCTTTCTGACAAAGCACACAATGTTCCGAGTCCGTTTGATATATCGGCAGGCAGCACCCGGGGAGAGGGGATGGATGGAGGTGAGAAACGGCAGGATGCAGTTGCATCACCCGCAACTGCTACCTAGAGGTCCTCAAAACTCCCAGCAGACAGGTGTAGTCAGTTGTCAGGAGCGCAGCCAGTAGGCCCACAGCCATGGTAGACTTCTTTCAGATATGGCTGGCGTTGACACTCTACAAAACGCCCATTTATCTTTTTGCCATTCATTATTGTAATCAACTTAGCCGTTCCATTCTGTGTCCTTTCTCTCCAAATATGTCCTGAAAATCTTCAAAAAAAAACTTTTAAATTGTTATCTGCAACTTTTGAGAAAATCTAGATTGCAGAAATTTGAAATCAAACGAGTGTTGGATCAAGTAATTATGCAATTGGAGATGTTCATCTTGAAGAAGATTTATGCTCATTTCATGTCCGCTTTATGACGTAAAAGTCGTCTACATTCCCTGCTTCTCATTATTGATTGTGCATGCCACAATATATATAAACAACAATTACCAATTCTAGACCACTGTAGGGCAAAGGCCTCAGACATATCCTTACTGACGTCTGTGGTTTGGCCAGTTATCATTACTACGCTGGCTAGTGTGGATTGGCGAGTTTTTCGTCTGGTCGCTCACAACACACCTATCTAATATGAGTGGCCCTGACTAGTATACCTTTGCTGGTCATGGGGATACACAAATCCTTCCACCACGTTAATGCATCCCCCCGGAAAGGGTGCATATATATATATATATATATATATATATATATATATATATATATATATATATATATATATATATATATATATGTGCGTATATATGTGTGTGTGTAATAAGTTTTCCGAAGTAAATTCCATCCTAGGTCGTCTCTTTCACGGAAACCTACAGACACCAGAGCAATACGATTTAGTATAATATTGGGTCGCAATACCTTCGACCTGATAACTGGAATGGGAAAGTATGTGCCAACAGTTTCAATTGCATTCTCGGGTCTGTCCGTCTTGTCCTGGGCTGTTTTGATAAACTTCCTGGCTGGGGTAATCACGAACTTGCCATCGGGAACTTTTTTCATTCAATGAGAGAGAGAGAGAGAGAGAGAGAGAGAGAGAGAGAGAGAGAGAGAGAGAGAGAGAGACTTTATGTCGTTCATGAACGGTGTTAAGGGGAAAGGTGACTAAATTTGTTTTTATATGATAAACATATCTTATGGATTTATCTTTGGAATGCTCTTGCCCTTCTGAGGTGATGATTATCTTCAAGTCCTCTTATTTTCCATAAAAATTAAGATGGTATACTTTCAGACAGAATACTAATTCTCTCTCTCTCTCTCTCTCTCTCTCTCTCTCTCTCTCTCTCTCTCTCTCTCTCTCTCTCTCTCTCTCTCTCTCTCTCTCTCTGTTGCGACTCTCAAAATATTCTTGATTTTGAATGGCATTTAGGAATTCAATATTCCAGATTAAATTAAAGAAGTCCATGAATGTATTGTTGGTTTATCAATAATAATAATAATAATAATAATAATAATAATAATAATAATAATAATAATAATAATAATAATGATATTGCCGAATTTCTGTTGTTAGTTTTATCAAAATAATGAATGATCAAAATCGTTAATCTGGCTAAGAGAAATTCTGCAAAAGACTAATTTAATTCCTCGGACATTTTATTATTGATAATTAAGTAATGCATATTCATATACTTATTTGACTTAGTAGATTTTAGTTATTTAGTTATTATTTAGTTATTATTGTGACCTGAACTCTTCACAACCTCAATTTTGCATGCAATAATTTTATGAATGATTGTATGAAATGAATAATATCAATAAAGTTAAACATCAGAACTCTTATTATGATAAACGTTTGAACGTACACAACTCTAAAACGAATCACACTTTCCTCTCGATATCATCTCTTCTTGAATGAAGAACGTTTACTGACCCTTCTCGAATTTCGCCTTCATCTATTTCCTTGTGGGCTGGACATCCATTTTTCCTTATTGACACTTCTCTACTCTGTCACTTTCTCGTCCACGGGCCAGTGTTACCAACAATGATTTGTCAGAAGGTGGACAAAGTTGTGACGTTTACAGAAATTTCCTTTTATGCCAGAAAAAAACCTTTGGTGTTGTTATTTACTTCTTATCCTTCATCGAATAAATTTCTATTTACAGAGCATTTATTGCTAAATATGGCGTCTAAACCTCTAAATAACATAATAGGAACTTCGTCATGATCTAAAGATATGTTGGCAACACTGTAACTCGAGACTGTAGTAAACAAATCGTCGTCCTTTCTCGGGTTTTAATGGATGATATGGGGCAAGGGTACCTCCCTCCCTCCCTCTCTCTCTCTCTCTCTCTCTCTCTCTCTCTCTCTCTCTCTCTCTCTCTCTCTCTCTCTCTCTCTCTCTCCCTCGTACTAATGGAACTATTTTCATATAGGGAATTATATGTTGGACCTACATTTTGTACGTTGCCGAAAGAATTTATTTTTGTTTACAAGCCATCATTAATAGTACCATTTAAAAAATAACAGGATTACTATTATTTTTGTTATAGCAATATCATCATTATTATGGTATTTAACACGGACAAAAGTATTATACAATCTTTAATATAAAAAATAATGCAAGAAATATTCTACGAATACACAAAAACTATGAAATGAGCTTCAATAACATAGATATAAGTATACAAAGAAATGAAGAATGGGGAGGAAGAAAGAAAAAGTTAAAAACAGTGAAAGCTCCCAGTTAATTAAATATGAGTTTTGACGGAAAATAATGATGCAACAAATGAGTTATACGATAACGATCACTTGCCAGGACAGAACATAAAGCCATTAATATGTAAGGAAAAATTGGGCAGCTTTGACATGTATGTCGGCGGGGTTAGCGTTGAAACCCAAGATTGAAGTTACAGTACATCCTCTTTAGTTATGTCAAGAGCATCCAATACTAACGAGATTTGGCAGTTGCTCGAAAACTTTGGAATAATCCTCGTTGTTGTTGTTGATATTCCATGAAATATAGGAACCGTGCAAGATATATAGTATGAATGTATAGACTACCATATGAAAAACTAAGTTAATATCCTAATTTTTCTATAAGCCCAATTTAATTCCCTTTGAAAATAGTTTTGATTAAGTAGAAATTCCATATCTAATTACCTACAAATAGATAGAATTATGTTGCATCAAATATATTTAGACACTGAAAACATTCCCTACGAATAAACGAATAAGAAAAGATAGTTAAAGCCAAACAGAACGAAAATCTTTATTTCAAAAGACTGAAAAAATAGCATCTGCATCTCGACTACACTTTCCCTTCCTATCTCATCTCTCCTCCTCCTTTTTCCTTTCACTTCCGCCTATTCTCTCCCCCTTTCATACACTCCGCTTTCTGAAGCTGTAATCCCTGGGTTTAATTCAGACCAAGTTTCAAAAACGTCGTGTTTCCAGAGAAAAGTTAACCTATTAATCAACCCCAACTTCGACATCACAAGAACCAACGGAATTGACCTTGGCTTCTACGGATACTGAGAAAATTTGTCGGCAAATATTATCGAGAACTAAATTAGAGGTGGTTTGTCCATAAAGATCATAATATATACTTTTTTATACTCTTGATACGCCTTTTACACTTATAAAACAAATATAAGTATAGTATGACCTACCATATTCCCTCCAGCAATATTTTCTTTCTCGCATACCTTGCAGTACTTTCCTACATATTGTGACACTTTCGTTGTTGTTGTTATAATCTATCTGTAGTAATGATAGACGATAATAGCCATGTCAATTGGAGTATTAACCATACAAATACTTCAGTATCTATCTATCTATCTATCTATCTATCTATATATATATATATATATATATATATATATATATATATATATACATATGTATGTATATATATGTATATACATGTATATAGATATATATATGTATATATATAATGTATATACATATATATACATATATATACAGTATATATATATTATATAAATACATATATATATATATATATATATATATATATATATGTGTGTATATATATATATATATATATATATATCTATACATATACAAATATATATATACATACATATATATATATATATATATATATATATATATTGTATATATATATATATATATATATATATATATATATATATATATATATATATACAGATATATATATATATACAGATATATGCATATACATACATAAATATACATATATATATATAAATATATATGCATATATATATATATTATATGCATATCTACATTTTATATATATATATATATATATATATTATATGCATATCTACATTATATATATATATATATATATATATATATATATAAATATACATATATATATATATATATATATATATATATATATAAATATACATATATATACATATATATATATATATATATATATATATATATATATTATATGCATATCTACATTATATATATATATATATATATATATATATATATATATAAATATACATATATATACATATATATATATATATATATATATATATATATATATATATATATATATACATACATATACATACTATACATATGGCGTTTAATTTTAAACGTTTATTGTAAGCTCTGCTTATTCCTCACATTATGAAATAAATAAATCTCAATATTCAAATCCCTTAAGCCAATATATTCCTGCTTATGTAACATCTCGGCGGCCCAATTACCCTTAATAACCATACTATAGAATAGACTGTCTAGCGTGGTATTCAAGCTTATGCTTCCATTAATAATCCCGTATGTCCATGATGGTATTGACCGCTATTACCCGGAAATTCATTCGACTGAAGATACGCTGTAACTTATTGAATTATACATATAATATTACTTTCTTTTTACTGATACGAAATAAGGTCATCCCATAACGAACGATTATTATTCTTATTCTTATTATTCTTCTTATCGTTATCATTATCATTATCGTTATCGTTGTTATTGTTATTGTTATTATCATTATCATTATCATCATCAGTAATATTATTATTATTATTATTATTATTATTAGTACTAATAATGATATTATTATTATTATTATTATTATTATTATTATTATTATTATTATTAGAGTTATTATTATTATTATTATTTTCTATAGTCTTCGTTATGAATACTGTTTTTTTTTTTAAATCTTTACAGTACCGCTAACTTATTGAACTCACCTTAAAATCCGTTGAGGAGGCATAATGTTCCCGACCCGTCCCCAACAACCGAAACACTACGACATTTTATTGCAGTTTGAAATTACCATGGTCTAATAAAAATGGAAAATTATCTACAGAACACGAGTAACAAACGTGAATCGTGTGGCAATGTAAATACAGCTGCTTTACTAAAATGAATTTCCGTCCCATAAACAGAATACTGACACAGATCAGATCAAGGTTAAACATATCAGAGTAAAGGAAATCTTGAAAATGCTTTGGGAAATATGCCATTTTTTCAACATGGTTTTGTAGATGGTTCGTGACAGGGCGATGTAGGGGACCAGTCATTTCACTGTCGCTTATCTTTCTGGCGGAGCGTATAAACGCCCAAGTAGGACCAGGGGGATCTGTCAATAGTTTTCAATGCCTTAAAGTGTATATCTATAATGGTGATGTTACCGTTTTCCCAGTGAAATTTATCAAACTGTGTGAGGAACATTAATGTTTCTGTAGACAAGGAATAAGGAAATGGGAAAACAAAATGAGTAGTTGGGGAAGGGGGTATACTGGAAAATCAGAAGGAAAAACTTACATTCAAAGGAAAATAATGAATGTAAAAACAAGTTACTTATGTAAAGCACTCAAATGTCTGTTCGTGAAAGAATGAAAAAAAAATAGTTAAGAAGACTATAAGATTTGCCGAGGAACGTTAGATATACAATATATAATTATGAACCAAGGAAGTTCTTAAGAGAATTGCTACATATTGCGCAGCCAACAAATTGTGTCGACACGAGAATAGTTACAGATGGCTTCAAACTATTGGAACCTACTATCGTTTCCAGAGGTCGTGTAATAGGTTTTTTTTTTAAACAACTCCTAAAATAACTGATGGATTTCCATGATATCAAATCAGGGAGCGTTTCATACAATGGCCTAATTTTGGGAAATACTGTGCATTGCCAATTACGTTTCATTAACTTTTTTACTTAAGAAAATGAGGCTAAAACCAGTCTTAGCCACCCACAAATTCGCAAAAGTGATGACGTCCCTCAGTGACGTTGTTATAACGTTTCTTCCCCTGTACCTCCCATCCCCCGAATTGTTAAACGCCTGTTTAACTCCATAGATAATTGTCATATGACCTACCCCAAGCAATACGAAATTCTTTGTCAGTAAAAGTTCAGCATACCTGGTAATGTGATTCGTGACTTTAGACTTTACCTAACACAAGACCAACGTTTTATATCTTACCCACTCACTTACATTGAAGATCAAGAATGAGACTTATGACAGGAGACGAAAGAAGCCATGCTAACCCTACACTTCGCACTTCAAGCGAGTGTTGGTAAAGCAATAGAAATATAGTTTTCTTTAGGTTAAGCCGTAAGACTCATTCTTCCATACAACACAAGTTACTCGATACATCAATTGCCAGGAAGAAAATGACAGAGAGCATTGTTTGATATAATTTATCATAACAATTTCACCAGAGAGAGTAGCTTGAATTCCTTAGAAGGTAGACTTCTAAAAGATGTTTCATATAAGGGCATTGACATCGGCCATTTGATAAATTTTGAAATCATATATATAAATGTATATATATATATATATATATATATATATATATATATATATATATATATATATATATATATATATATATATATATATATATATAATATATGTTATATATGTGTGTGTTCATACATACATAAGATTTATTATATTTCAACCTATAGTTTTATATATTTATTTACGTTATAAGTACCAGTACCTATTTTTGTTACTTAAAAGGTATGTGACAAATATCATTGCGACTTTGTCACTGGAATTATACCAGACTTCAATTAATAAACCAATCAACCTTACTTTGAGAAATCCATTGACATTGTCTACATGCCAAGCTGATATACTCGTATCAAAGTATTCATTAGCTTTGCTTTTCCAAAATAATGTTATCACCAATTGCTGGAAACCATAGATTTATGAGGGATGAAAAAAAAAACAAAAAAACAAGAAATGGACACTTATACATTTTTTTACTCATCATCACTCACAAGGAAAAAAATTGTTTTCTATTTCTACTAATTTTTTTATTTAATTTTTGTATTTTATTTTATTTTTTAGTCGCAAATCTAAAATTTGTAGGAGTCCGAGTAGAATATCTCTCAGTGGGTTTCCACGCCCCTGTTTTAAACCTCTTCTATTATGTTTGATAATTTGTGTTAACCATCTAATCATTATCTACCACCATAAAACATTTTATTGCTCTTCCGGCTCATTTTATATGTGCAGTACACAGTCTTTCCTAACAGAGATTTACTCGGTAGCCTAATAACAATGGGAATGAAGGAAAGAAGGCAAGAAGGAAGGGGGGGGGGAGTACTAGGATAGCCATAGGTGTAAACACCGAAGGGGGGTTGGGGGAACCTCTGCGTCACAGTTACGTGATTAAGTAAAACTTCTTCGAAACGCTCTGAAGGAAGGGAAGAAGTTCCTCTTTTTTCTAAGAGTAAACGGGTTAATTAAGCACATCTGTCAATTCATTGTACCACCAAAAATTAGGCCAATGTTTGAAACATTCATTGCTGTAGTTTCATGGAAATTCTTAAGCCGGTTTGTTAGATATTTGGGAAAAACACTATTACACGGCCTCTGGAAACGATAGTAGATATATGTCTACTGTAGGCTCCAGAGCCTTTAAATATGCGGCCCCAAGACTATACAATATAACAAGCTCCCACGAAACATTCGAATGGTTGAAGAAATTAAGGCTTTCAAGAGGAAACTGAACACTTTCTTATTTCATGAGTCTTTTGATTGTGACGATTTAACGGTAAATGAACAATACGCGATATGAAACTTTAAATACTCTGAACGAACAAGGTCAAACGACAGTGGAGGTCCTGTAGAGAGTGGGGTTCCCCTGCTGTATGGGACCGGAAAAGCAGCCATCAAAGTAAATTAAGTAAAGTATGACAAGTGCCCTTGATGTCCTATAGACAATAGAATTTTTTCGCGTTACGAAGTATAGCGAAAAATAATTGTCCTAACGACATGTAAGCAGATCTTAGTGTCTTGTTACTTAAGTTCAGTTGTTATGTAGGCAGTGGCCAATGAGAAGTTAGTGTTGAGTGAAACGTATTCGATGTTTGAAGAGGTATTTAGTGGGTGGTCACTTTCTAGCGCACGCTAGCCCGAGCAAGTCGAATTTATTAGCCAGGACGCCAGGCAGGGTCAAATACAGCTTCAGATGTGAATTGTGTTTTCACGCTAGCAATCAGAATGCTGAAACCGCGTCAAGAAGTGATGGACAATCTATTATCCGATTTCCAGCAGAATATTAAACAAGTATCCGCACCTCATTAAAGTATGATGGAAAACCATTTGAATGAGCATCGCGTTATTTTGAGGAAACTGATACGAAAATGTTAGCATTAGATGCGATTGTTTATCAACTTGGAGGACAAAGAACATCTAAAACTGCTGCAGAAACGAGTTGGTACGCAAAGAGCAGCATCGCCGAAAGTATCAAGCTAGTTAAAGATCGAGGGAAAGTCTCTGGATTCATATCAACTTTGATGGAAAAGGTCTAGAGCTCAATGAAGGCCGAGAAGGGACATTGGAGCCGGGAATGTACCAAGAAAGACGTCGAAAAGATAAGTGAAAATATAGCTGTTTTTTATTTTGTATACTTTGCAGTTGGTACAAGGAAATTGGAACTTTGTGTTTATTTTATTTTATTGTTTTTAATCGCCTGTTGGTTATTGTTATTCACAATACATTGAACAGAATTAGACTGGGTCCGGTAAGATAGTCGTTGACGTCTAAAAGGGCGATCACATAATTCCATTTCAAAACCGTTACTGTGGTTGTTGGATTGGGTAACAATAGGTCAGAAAGGTACGAATCAGAATTTATTAAAAGAGAATGGGTGACACTGGTATCAGAGAAACTAAGAAATAATTCCTTTGACTGTGGCCAAGAAGGGAAATGGTAAGCAAAGGCTGGTTTTTTATTACAAACTTTTTAAGGATTTAATCAGTCTACAGTCTGCTTATCGCATAGAAATATATTAAAACTTTGCCAATATCTTTCTCATTGAAGAAAAAAAAAAAAAAAAAAAAAAAAAAAAAAAAAAAAAAAAAAAAAAAATTTAAAAAGTTTTTATAATGGATTATCTTTAGATATTTTTGAAAGCGGCAGTACATCTTTACTAAAGTTCTTAAGTCTGTTAGATATTGGAGATCTAAGGAAGTGAAGATTTAAGTATTTTTAGATGATGGCATAGCTGCGGATGGTTGTTTTGAAGGGCCATTGGATGCTAGCTATTTTCTTTGAAAGCTTCAAGATTTGGATTTATTTACAAGAAAGTATAATTGGTTTTCACATTAAATTGTATTTGGAAAGGTTTACAGTGGATGAATACTGAAGGCAAATTTCGTAACTACAGCATAAGGATAAACTATGTCGTTAAAGACCTTATTTAGATACCAAACCTTCTGAATTAACAAAAACGTTATTTTCACGAATATCTTCTGGAAAGAATTTTCTGTTACATAATTTCCACGAAATTTGTCGTGAGAGGTATTGTTAAAATGAAAACGGTAAAGTATTTCTGTATTTTTACATATTGAGCAAAGCTAGTTGGGAACTTAATGGGGAAATATCAGATGCTCTGGTTGAGATCACGTTTTGACGCAGAAATTCGTTCTTTTTATTTTGTGTCGTTACTTTTAACTATACATTTGCATCAGACTTGTTTAATCTATTACTTCATTGTGACGCCTAAGATGTAGGCAGTTTATCACTATATTGTGACGCCTAAGATGTAGGCAGTTTATCACTATATTGTGACGCCTCAGATGTAGGCAGTTTAGCACTATATTGTGACGCCTCAGATGTAGGCAGTTTAGCACTGTATTGTGACGCCTCAGATGTAGGCAGTTTTGCACTATATTGTGACTCCTCAGATTTAGGCAGTATAGCACTGTATTGTGACGCCTCAGATGTAGGCAGTTTAGCACTATTGTGACGCCTCATAGGAAATTTACCTCTATATTGCAACGCTTCAGACATAGAAAACTTACCGCTATATTGTGACTCCTCAGATTTAAGTTATATTGTGACGCCTCTGGTGTTGGGGAAATTTATATGTTGTGACACCTCGGTAGTAGGTTTGGAGTAATTTTGAAGTTTTTAGCAATGAATACAGGGAAATTTTTTTTATCATGAAAAGTGTGGTTGGAAACTGGACAGCAAATGAATCTTTAAAATTAAACATGAAGGAGCAGGAGGCAGTCGACAGAATTATGTAACGTACTTTGACAATGTTTGAACGTTGTTCCAGATAACAAAAATTTTTCGATTTAATGCAAGTTGGTAGCAAAAAGCCAGATTTAGAAATCATAGAAAACCAAAGAATTTAAACTTGTACTGAATACACTGTTCAGGTCATCAATGTATGTTAGCCCAGAAAAAGTACAAAAGAGCGGATTTTTTGAAGTGTTGTCAACTAACATGGATGAATGGTCAATTCTTGCTTACATTTTTCAGTTATGGAATTGTTTGAGTTATTCATTTTTTCGACTGTTTTGCTACTTTAAAAATATGTTGAGGTTTTTAATCTTTGATATTGGTGTCCAGGTACAGAGGGAATTGATGCTTCAACTTGAGGTTTGGTGCTTTATACCAAAGGTTATTAATATAATGGAGGTAAATATTCTTCACTTAAGTAGAATATTCCAGAGTGAAAGTCCCCTCCATCTTGACTTTTGATATTATCGAGGGAAACTTTATTGTTAAATTTGGAGTGTTTACGTAACAAAAGGTTTATATTACACACGGCAAAGATAAAGAAAAAAAAAAAAAAAATGGAAAATTTTCGCTGAAATTTAACTTTGATATAGAAGGTAAAGTTTTTTGAAATTATAAGCATATATGTACAATGTTTTATTTTTGGAATCTGCTTTCCAGGATCGTGAATGCAATGAAATGCCAGCTGTCGTCTTTGACGGCGGCATCTAATTTGGACAGGAAATTGTGGGACCTCAGTTCAAGGTCTTGCCTCAGTTGTCATGGGCATCTTCTATCATCGATGAATGACAGCACCGACAAGGCCTACAAACTTGTCTTTCAACAAAGAGAAACTTGCAATAATGGTCACTAGCAAAGCGAAATGCCGTTGTATGTTGCTTTATATATCACGCTTTTATTAGATTCCGGTGCTTTAGTAATCTACAGTGATCAAACTATTTATGCCATAACGCTGATGCATGAAATGAGGGGTTACATAGATCCAACGGAAAATTCACTTGTTAAATCTTTGCAAGCACCTGTGAAACATTAAGCTGGTAGATCGGTGCATACAAAGGATCTTTTTGATAATCAGATGTTACAGAATCTACGCGGTTTATATTTTTCTATATTGAAAAACTTCATTATTATTTTGATAGATCATTAAAGTTTTCTTATCTGAGATTTGGGGAATTAAGTTTATTGTAATTTGAAGATTTCTTAGTTGAACAGGAAAAAGTGAAAAATCACCAATACTGTGAAGTTTTTGATATCAGAAGTTGTCACAAATGCTTTTCCATATTTGATGTATTTTGCATGATACAGAGGAAGCTGGAATAATTTTGTCCTTTGATCGATTTATCTTTAAGAAGTTTTAAAAGCTCCTGTATTTCCGAATAGGTTAAAGTGAAGCACTGTGATAATGTAACCAAACAGTATTTTTTGTTAAAAACTGTGGCTACAAGTTCAAACATTGCAAACGATAACGTCAATGATAGGTGTCTTCATAGACATGAGCGTTGGTAGTCTGTTTCAAGTAAACATGTTTGCCAAAGGCTTCAAAAAGAGGTTAAATGTGTAAATAATTCAATCGGAACATTAATTTTTTCTCTCCATTTCTTTCCTTCTCTCCCTTTCTTTGGTATTATCTAGGGTCAACCGGCACGGTGCGCTATAATGCAATTTAATGTTTTATTATGTATATACCTGTAGAGAATGCGGAGTGAAGTGAGGACTAGAATTTTTTCGCGTTACGAAGTATAGCGAAAAATAATTGTCCTAACGACATGTAAGCAGATCTTAGTGTCTTGTTACTTAAGTTCAGTTGTTATGTAGGCAGTGGCCAATGAGAAGTTAGTGTTGAGTGAAACGTATTCGATGTTTGAAGAGGTATTTAGTGGGTGGTCACTTTCTAGCGCACGCTAGCCCGAGCAAGTCGAATTTTATTATTAATATTATCATTATTATTTATTAGTAGTACAAGAGTGAGGTTCCACCACTCAAATTTGGCTTACTCTGCATTATTGCCGTGGATACACAGGTTTCCATAGTTTTTTCAAAACTTGAGATTTTGTTTTTTATCTATGGTTTTTCCTGGGCGGCAGAGGAGGTTTATATGTTAATTTGAAAGTTTGTTCATTTAATTTTAAATATGCACTACTATATCAGTACAGAAGTTTGTAGAAGTTATTAGAATGTGATGTTATATCTATATTGTTTTTTTTAAAAGTATGATTCATTGGAAAAATAAACCTGGCGTCAACCGGCACGGTGCGCTATAATGTAGGGTCAACCGGCACGGTGCGCTATAATGCAATTTAATGTTTTATTATGTATATACCTGTAGAGAATGCGGAGTGAAGTGAGGACTCGAATCTTACTTTTATAGCTGAATGGGGAAACTCAAAAGTTACAAACGAATTCAGTCGCTTCCGGCCCATCCAAAGGTACAATCGTGAGTTTCATACAGAATGGAATGCAAAAAATCAATAATTTCTTTTCCTGTCACTACATAATTGCCCGTCCTTTTACTAAAAACATTAAATGGGATTTCAACGCTTTAAGGTAAATGAATACCTAAAAACAACTGAATTTCCAGGTTAATAATATCAACTTCATCTCTT
>NC_090759.1:52459824-52462324 GCF_036898095.1 Palaemon carinicauda
TATATATATATATATATATATATATATATATACATATATATATATATATATATATATATATATATATACATATATATATATATATATATACATATATATATATATATATACATATATATATATACATATATATATACATATATATATACATATATATATATATACATATATATATACATACATATATATATATATACATATATATATACATATATATATATATATATATATATATATATATATATATATACATATATATATACATATATACATATATATATACATATATATATATATATATATATATATATATATATATATATATATACATATATACATATATATATATATATATATATATATATATATATATATATATATTCTAATCCTTGTATGGAAAATATGTAGAAGTATGTGTTCTATATAGTGAGATTAATGACCTCTTTAAGAGTACTACGACTTGAATAAATTGTGGTGCGTGATGACTGAACTCTGTTATAGGTCACATGTCTTAAGTCTGATAAAGTGACGTGTTATTAACCTATTGGTGACAGTATATTTCCATCATAGTGGAGATTTCCACAAAATCTAACAATTCAGCATATTGACAGTGCAACATTGCATTTAGTTGCTGAGGGCTAAGCAGTACCTCTCATACTCCGGTACGCGTCTGAAGAGTATCGGGCTGTGTAAAGTGTATTCACGAAAATTTTTATAATAAAGTAAAAAAATAACAAGGTTCTGATGTCTCATTATTTGTTGACATGGGATATAATTGGTGTCAGGTGAAAAAAAACCGTCTGTTTGTGTATGCTGTGAGCAAAGTTGTTTAAAAAGGGTAAAATAAAAGTTCAAGATGCCTAGATACGGTGGGGGGGGGGGGGGGGGGGGGCTAACATAGCAGACACTGCTGCTGCGAGATGTGAATACTAAGGAACAGTTGGTTATATAGGGATGTCGATGAAGAATATAGACGAGAGCAACGAACGCAGAACTTGGAAAATAGGTTAGATAACCTGGCCGAGTTAATTAACAGATTCTTAGTTGAACGAGAGGAGGAGCGGCGGGCAACCACAGCATATCCGACGTACATAAACGAAGTTCAAAAGCACACAAGTGAAAGCACACATGCACAGCCAAGTGAAGATACTCTTAGTTCGAAAATTGCCGGAACTCCAGGCTAGTGTTAGGCCTTTTGACGATCAACGCCTAACGAAGGATTGCAATCTATCGAAGTGTTTTTGAGAGTCTTAAGTAGCCACATATGGGTGGTCAAAAAGAGAAAATGCATTTTAAGTAATTAGGTTGCTGAAAGATGCTCCAGCAGTGGAGGTAATGTGTTGGCCACAAGACAGTTTAAGAGGTTCTACTGAAATAAAATTACGTTTAATTGAGAAATACACCTTACCCGATTCGAGAATAGGGGACAGGAAAGAAAATTACAAACCCAAAATTCGAAAGGGTGAATCAGTTCTCAGTTTGGCAACATGAATTTTTCGAGATTGTGATTCATTTGCTACATGGAGTGCCAATCTCCAAGAAGGTGATGACAGAGCAATTTGCCTGTAAACATATTCACAGACTAGTTAACCCATATTTATATGGTTATTTGTTCGATGATGATCGCTCATTAGCAGATGCATTGATGGCAATGCAAAACATTGTAGACAGTTTGCCTGAAGAAAAAATTGAAGATAACTGCCCGATTCCGAAAAGGTGGCAGCCATGAGAGGCACTCACCAACCCCCAAAGCGAGAGATGGGAGAACGAAGTCAGCAGGTGAGAAGAGTCTTCAGATGTTGGCAGTGTGGGGGAGAGGGGCACCAACGTGTGGAGTGCCCCACCCAAGGATACCCCCGCTGTTACACTTGTCAGGCCTACGGTCATATATCTTGAGTTGCCAAGCAATAAACGTTGATGGTAGGCGGGCTATGGCACACGCACACCAACCCCTGCCCAACATCCGAGGAAAAGGGAACAGAGGAAGGGGGAGACGAGGGAGATCGATGCCCCCCCAGCATGACAGAAGAAACAGCAGCCTAGGCAGCGATGAGAGTGACTACGATAGACTCGATGGAGTAGGCACTGGGACCTGCAGCACTAGGGACAGGAGCAGGGTATTGCAAGCGAGGTCATTGGCAAGTGCCCCACATATACTAATGGGCGGCTTGGAATTTTAGCAGTCAGGATTGATCTACAAGATAACTCCATTTGAGCGTTGATGGACACAGGAGCCAGAGTTTTGCTTCTTGAACAAGGAATCTCGTCAAACTCACCACAGTCAGCGGCATCCATCATCCTCGACACGCAAGGAGGAAATAAACTAAAGGCAAGGCATACGACGATTGTCAACTTAAAGGTGGGATCTGTGAAGTTTACAGATGATTTTTTTGACTTGCCCGCCTTGGGTATTCCAGTAATTAAGACTATACTTGGTTTGGATTTTATAATGATTAATCAAATATACATTTGCGGGGAAAAAGATAGAATAACAGTAAAA
>NC_090759.1:52469824-52474824 GCF_036898095.1 Palaemon carinicauda
TGAAAAGGTCTTAGGCTTAGTCTAAGATGAAAGAGAGAGTGACCTTCGAGGAAATATGAGGGAAATTGATTTAATCTAGCCACCTCCTTCCACAAAAAATAAGAAAGGTATAAAAGTAAACTGACGTGAATTTTAGGAAATATGCAAGTAAACAACAGTACACGGCACGGTCTTGGGGAACATGTTAGGTTGCCAAACGAAAGCAATGCAGTCAATATGTACTGTATACGAGGTCTGTCTAAAAAAGATATCCGAGCCTGTGTTTAAAAATAAAAAAAAGTTATTATATATACCTAATGTGATTGGAACCCCAATGTCCCATTCAAAGTAGACCCCTAGCGCCTGCCCTCACTTAGGCCACTGATCCTACCCAAGGTCCTTAAATGGGCCCATTAAAGGACCTTGATCCTACCCTTACCGAAATAATTCTGGTACGCTTATAGTGGAATGGAGTTCATCTTTGACGTCGTGTTTTGCATTATCTCGTCTCTACTCTCAAAATGGGACCCTCTCAATGGCATCTTAAATTATAGAAATAAACAAATGTTGAAAGGAGCCATATCTGCAGAGTAGGGAGGTTGGTTAATGACTGGAATTCCATGTTTGGCAAAGAAATTTAGTATCAAGTGCAAAAATCTATTATTTTCACCATGACAGTGCTCCAGCTCATTCTTCTTGGCCAAACAAGGAATTCAAATAATTAAACAACCTCCCCACTTTCCAAACAAGATTCCTTGCAACTTACGAGAACGTTAATTTGAAAAATTGAAGACGCCATTAAAAGGATCCCATATTGAGAGATGTAAGGGAGATGTGCATGAGTGTTGTAATTCAAGAGGTATTAGTTTGTTAAGCGTAGTTGGAAAAGCGTATGGTAGAGTAATGATTAATAGGATTAAGGATAAAACAGAGAATGCAATCTTAGAAATACAGGGTGGTTTTAGAAGAGGTAGGGGTTGTATGAATCAGATTTTTACAGTAAGGCATATATGCGAGAAATATTTAGCAAAAGGTAAGGAGGTGTATATTGCGTTTATGGATCTGGAGAAAGCGTATGATAGAGTTGATAGGGAAGCAATGTGGAATGTGATGAGGTTATATGGAGTTGGTGGAAAGTTGTTGCAAGCAGTGAAAAGTTTCTACAAAGGTAGTAAAGCATGTGTTAGGATAGGAAATGAAGTGAGTGATTGGTTTCCGGTGAGAGTGGGGCTGAGACAGGGTTGTGTGATGTCACCGTGGTTGTTTAACTTGTTTGTTGATGGAGTGGTGAGAGAGGTGAATACTCGAGTGCTTGGACGAGGATTAAAACTGGTAGACGAGAATGACCATGAATGGGAGGTAAATCAGTTGTTGTTTGCGGATGATACTGTACTGGTTGCAGACACAGAAGAGAAGCTTGGCCGATTAGTGACAGAATTTGGAAGTGTGTGTGAGAGAAGGAAGTTGAGAGTTAATGTGGGTAAGAGTAAGATGTACGAGAAGGGAAGGTGGTGCAAGATTGAATGTCATGTTGAATGGAAAGTTACTTGAGGAAGTGGATCAGTTTAAGTACTTGGGGTCTGTTGTTGCAGCAAATGGTGGAGTGGAAGCAGATGTACGTCAGAGAGTGAATGAAAGTTGCAAAGTGTTGAGGGTAGTTAAGGGAGAAGTAAAAAAAGAGGGTTGGGCATGAATGTAAAAAGAGTTCTATATGAGAAAGTGATTGTACCAACTGTGATGTATGGATCGGAGTTGTGGGGAATGAAAGTGATGGAGAGACAGAAATTGAGTGTGTTTGAGATGAAGTGTCTAAGGAGTATGGTTGGTGTATCTCGAGTAGATAGGGTTAGGAACGAAGTGGTGAGAGTGAGAACGGGTGTAAGAAATTAGTTAGCAGCTAGAGTGGATATGAATGTGTTGAGGTGGTTTGGCCATGTATAGAGAATGGAAAATGGTTGTCTGCTAAAGAAGGTGATGAATGCAAGAGTTGATGGGAGAAGTACAAGAGGAAGGCCAAGGTTTGGGTGGATGGATGGAGTGAAGAAAGCTCTGGGTGATAGGAGGATAGATGTGAGAGAGGCAAGAGAGCGTGCTAGAAATAGGAATGAATGGCGAGCGATTGTGACGCAGTTCCGGTAGGCCCTACTGCTGCCTCCGATGCCTTAGATGACCGCGGAGGTAGCAGCAGTAGGGGATTCAGCATTATGAAGCTTCATCTGTGGTGGATAATGTGGGAGGGTGGGCTGTGGCACCCTAGCCGTACCAGCTGAACTCGGTTGAGTCCCTTGTTAGGCTGGAGGAACGTAGAGAGTAGAGGTCCCCTTTTTTGTTTTGTTTCATTTGTTGATGTCGGCTATCCCCCAAAATTGGGGGAAGTGCCTTGGTATATGTATGTATGTATATTGAGAGCAGAGAAGAGATCCTGCAAAACATGACTTCAAGGATGAACACCATTCCACTGTAAGCCTACCAGAAGTGTTGTTGGCAGTGGTAGAATCAGTTCCCTAAGTGTGTGCAGCTGCAAGGGTTCTACTTTGAAGGGGATTAGGGTCCCAATCCCGTCAGGTATGTAATATATTTTTACCAGCGAAAGGTCAGATACATTTTAGACAGACCTCGTATACATACAGTACATGCATATGTATACATATGTATATATATATATATATATATATATATATATATATAAGTTTATATACCTATCTATGTACTTAATACACACACACACATATATATAGGAAATGAAGTGATTGATTGGTTTCCGGTGAGAGTGGGGCTGAGACAGGGATGTGTGATGTCGCCGTGGTTGTTTAACTTGTATGTTGATGGAGTGGTGAGAGAGGTGAATGCTCGAGTGCTTGGACAAGGATTAAAACTGGTAGACGAGAATGACCACGATGGCGAAGATGGGTTAATTTCAATGCCAAGTACAAAACACCTGAATTTGACAGGTATAAGTACATCAGAATTGTCATTGACTTTTATCTTTCTTCGTGGCCAAGTGGTTTAGTCACTGTCTCTACAAGTTTGCCGGACCAGGGTTCGATTCCCGGCCGGTCACAAGCTCTTTTCTTTGTGTGATTTCGCCTGGGGCTCTAATCCTGAGGTCGTTAAGAGAATCCAGACATTAATGTAGCAAAAATATATGGCTTATTTGAATATGAAAGACACGTCTAAATATGCAACAAATTATCATATATATATATATACAGCATATATATATATATATATATATATATATATATATATATATATATATATATACATATATATATATATATATATATATATATATATATATATATATATATATATATATATATATATATATATAATATATATATATATGTATGTATATATATATGTGTGTGTGTGTGTGTGTGAGTGTGTGTGTGCGTACAGAGAGAGAGAGGGAGAGATAGATAATATATTACTTATTTCTGGGATTTAATGTTCATTAAGACAAGATACTATTCAGTGATTCAAAACACACACAGACACACAAAAAATATAGATGTTATAGATGTAGAAAATATAAATCACCTTTACTTTGTTAACATTTTTCACAAAAGCCTTCATATTTTTGTCTATTCACGGCCTCTTTTCATATTTCACATCACTTTAGAAATTTACGAGGACATCTAGTCCATATTTTCTAATGTAAATTATTAATGTATTAAGCAAAGACAAATGTGCCTCATTATTTACAATAAGAACCGTGAAAATGGTCAAGTCCATTATCTATGTTTTGACCACGTATCAATATAATCAAAATCACATAAAATATAAAAATGTCCTTAATATGATTTGTTCATTCCCTCTTTCTCAATTCAGAACTCGAAGGACACAGCGGTGCAAGCAAGCATTTATAGTCTCGTAAAAAAACGCCCACAAAGGAGTCATTTAGAAAATTAGGAAATTCATTTCCTTCATGAGTAGAAACATTAATCCCCTGATCCTCTTTCGGCCAAATGGTGCACTGCAGAGGCTTATGGCTGCCGAATAGAAATGTAATTCAACTATATTTATATAAAATTCTACACAATGAGTTTCAAGCTTTTAAATTGCACCGATGGATATGTCTCATTAATGTGGCTCTTTTAGCAATGCTTATGTTGATCAATAGTGTTAATTTGATAGAGAAGTAGATGCATTTGCACGCGCACGCATTTCTGTGCGAGCACGTGCGTGTGCGTGTGTATTTATGTATGGATATAAGAATACACATTTCGTAAGATATTTCGTGTCAATGATAAATGGTTTATGATGCCACTTATAAAAGTAAACCAAACAATCATAATTTTATAAAGGATAAAAAAAGAGATGAAGAATAAGAAAAAATGAATTTCATTTTATCCTGAATAAATCCTAAGAGAGCATTGTGACAGGAAACCCTCGCTCGAATAACTTCCAAGTAGATTATGGAATCTCTTATCCAACTCGCTGTTGCTGAGCTAGACTGCGTTGGATACTGCTAAGAGTAATGACATTACAGAAACATAATAGAATAATGAATTAGAATAGTAAGAAATAAATAAGTATTTATGAATATAATAACTATCATTAATACTATAACTTTTGGTATTATTATTGACAGCATAATAACCAATATAAAATAATCAGTTATTTTAATAGCTCCACTAGCAAGATTGAAATTACAAGGATAAATCATTTTAATACAATCATGTAAGAATAACAGCTTTTTCATTAGGGATAATGTTGTATATATAATTAGAAAAAATATAAAAAACAATGAGATATTGCATTATGCCCAAAAAAGAAAAAATGTAAATCTTCTTTGTCAAAACCCTGGGATCAGCTGTTATGACAAAAGACCGTCTTTTATATTCTAAAAGGATATAAAGGCATCATCCAGTATCCTTAACCAGAAGACCCTCCTTATTAATCAAGAAGTCTTTCATGAAGGGGGTCACTATTTCGCCAACATAATGATCTTTTCCAAGGTCTCCTGTTACTAAGGGGGCGTTGGGAAGCGCCAGGCGAAGTCAGTTTATTCCCTC
>NC_090759.1:52479824-52487324 GCF_036898095.1 Palaemon carinicauda
ACAGTATTGATAGTCAAGTCAAAAGAAAACCCAGGAATGACTGGAGAGAATATTTAAACAGGAAAACAGATGAGGCTGACAAAGCTATGAATTCAGGGAGTGGCTATGGTGTCAGAATTGCTCATAGAATTGAAAAGCATACAGTATACCCATCAAAAAGAGGGGTAAATCTGTTATAACAATAGGAGATGAAGATAGGCACAGTTGGATGCCGAAAATGAAGTGACTCCCAGAATTCTTAAAAGATTATTTTGTAGAATGTAAAAGAGATAAAACCTTATGAATGGGAGGTGGGAGTTAGTTGTCATGAAAATATATAGTATGCTCATTCTAAAGAGACTACACATAACGATGGATGAAAAGCTGAGGTATGAATAAGTAGGATTTAGACATGGTAGAGTTGTACTAACCAAATTTTCATTTTAAGGCATTTGGTACAGTAATGGGTGGAATATAGAAATCCACTTTTGATGGCATATGTGGATTATAAAATATCGTTTGATAGTGTGCACTGGCCAATTTTGTGGAGATTCATGCATTAACATAGAGTTCCTCTTAGATATGTAAATTTGATTATCTGCTCATGAGCATAGCAAGTGCAAAGGTAATGTTAGTGGGGTGCTATCTAATGAATTTCCCGTGAACAGTGGAGTACTCCAAAGGAATATATTTTCACCTATATTGTTTACCCTCCTCATAGATTTCGTAATGCAAAGAACAGTTGGAGACGTTGGTGAAGGATTGGACTGGATTGGTAACAGGAAATCAGCTGACCTGGAGTATGCTGATGACGCTGCCCTTATTAGCAGAACACCACAGCACTTACAAAGCTTGCTTACCAGAATGCATGAAATATCACATAAGATGAGACTCTAGAGAAATAGAAGAAACACTGAGATGATGATTACGGAATATGGAATGGAAGATGCAATATCATTGGAAGAAGAAAGGATTTATGAGGTGAACTTATTCAAATATTCATTAGCTAGAACCTATTATACAGATTCTTTAGAATATGAGTTTGATGATAGATTTAAAGAAGCAAATCAGACAATGGCTAGATTAAGGAAATTTTGGATATCAAATCGCCCAAAAATCAGGCTATATACCAGTTTAGTGAGATCGGTGTTACTGTATGGACTTGAGTCGTGGTATGACAGTGAAACAATATCTGACAGGATAGGATTAGAAAAGAAACTATAAGAGAGATCACTCGAGTGCCATAAGCGGATGAGATCATGGTGATGGTTAGATGGAGATGGTTTGGGCATGCTCTAAGCACTCCTCAAGAGAGATTAGTTCACCAGAATTTCAACTGGGCTCCACAAGGCACTAAAAGATATGGAAGACTCAGGCCTACATGCCTGAGGACTATGAAGCGTGAGGTAGGAGATGGATGGAGAAGTATTGATTTAAAAGCTCAAGATAGAGACGACTGGTGAAATCCAACCGAGGCCCTTTGCGTCAATAGGCTTAGGAGGAGAGGATTATGAAGATTATGACGGATATATATATATATATATATATATACATATATATATATATATATATGTGTGTGTGTGTGTGTGTATATATGCATATTCATACATATCTAAGATACTCAGTGTGATATATTAATAATATAATAATAATAATAATAATAATAATAATAATTATTATTATTATTATTATTACTATTATTATTATTATTATTATTATTATTATTATTATTATTATTATTATTAGTACAGTACTTCAATTACAACAAAGAGGCTGATGTCTTTAAAGTACAATGCAGATATGTAGACATGCAAACATATTTTCCCTTAAGGAGGTGCAAGTGATGATCATCTTCAGCTTGGTATTAAGTATGAAACGGGACTAAAAGGAGCAGATCATCCAACCCCCAACCAAAGAAAGGAGCTGGGGAAAGATAAATGGGAAGTTGTGGGGGTTCGATGAGGAAGGGTTGTGCGGATGCGGTAGTAAATTAAAGAAGGAAAGTGAGAAAATTAAAGGTATTAGACCTATTTTCTCCTTACGTCGTAGTCCTCTTCTCTCTCTCTCTCTCTCTCTCTCTCTCTCTCTCTCTCTCTTAGGTAATGCATTTTACAAAGATCTAAAGATGAATAATTATTATGTTTCTTAATGATCATCTCTCTCTCTCTCTCTCTCTCTCTCTCTCTCTCTCTCTCTGGTAATATCATGAAGAACTAATAATGAAAACTAATGATTTTGCTTAATACTTCTCTCTCTCTCTCTCTCTCTCTCTCTCTCTCTCTCTCTCTCCTAATATTTTGTCAATGATGCAGGAGACTATATTATTGCATTGCCTAATGATGTACATTTAAACAAAGAAAACGCAAATGTTATATGTTATATAGGTTATATGATCGGCAACTGAATGCACAGAATATGGGCTGCCAGTTCCCCATTAGAATATTGCGGTGTTTAGTTTTAATTGGACAGATTTGGTATCAGAGAATACAACGATTAAATACAAAACCGTCAGAATAATACCTGATATGAATTAAGCATTCGTATTTAAATTATCACTTCCTTAAGTTAATAACATATTTTCATAGAATAAAGTAGCTTTAGCTTTAGAAGAAGTTGAAAACCTGCTTAACGAATTAATTAGAAATTCCTTTGCGTCACGGGTTCTGGTTTAAGAAAAGTAGTGTACCTGCTCCGTATTAACAGCTGTTATATTCTATCAATTATACAAATGCATCGTACTTATTTGAGATTATATTATGTTGGATACATTTCCTTTTTAACATTTTGTGATGATTAAGAGTTTATTTTCCGTTGACTATATTACAAAGTGAATATACGGATATATTGATATGTATTGTACACATTACCTTGTATATTGCAGTGTCATTATGATATATAAGGTTCGAACAATTTAGCAAAATAAAGTAAAAAAAAAAAGAATAACGCTGGAAAAGGTTCCAACTTGCTCTCTCACATAGAACAATATTTGCCTATTGCAGAGCATTTTCCTTACTGTTACTGCATTTACAATTGTCATATAGCTTGTATTGTTCTTGATAACCGCCCCCCCCCCCCCAACAGAATTATCCCAATTATTGCTAAAGTTCCGGCATTGCTGCACCTCGAGTGGTGCGTCTTTCGTTAATCCAAGATAAAGGAAAAACTCGAGGGGATATCTCGGGAAACCTGATTATATATTATGATTTCGTTTATCAAAAACAGAATTACCTTACCTAATTGCGATATCAATTAAGTTTTTCAAGCGAAATAATTCACCTTACTGATGGCGTTAAGTACAATTCGATTCTCGTGAGATTTATGTCTTCGTCCTATTCTAAACACACGTGTAATTCACTCAAGGCGATGAGGTATGTAATGTGATTACATTTTAATACCAGCGCGAATTAATGGTTATCCTAGGAGTCTAATTAGCTTCTTGTAAAAGAGAACCCTAATCATATATTATTCCTTCATAATTAGGGAGGAGAGAAGTTGGCAGAAGCAGCGCTTACCTTTTTTTTTTTTTTTTTTTTTTTTTACAGTGTGGTGCTTTTGTTGGAACTATATATATATATATATATATATATACAGAGAGAGAGAGAGAGAGAGAGAGAGAGAGAGAGAGATGGGTGTGTCTAAGTTTATATGTTTGTGTATTATTATTATTATTATTATTATTATCATTATTACTATTACTTGCTAAGCTACAACCCTAATTGGAAAAGCAAACACTAAAGTCTCCTCTACCCTAACCAAGAGGAAAGTGGCCACTGAACAATTACAGTGCAGTGGGTAACCCCTTCGATGAAGAAGAATTTTTTGGTAATCTCAGTGTTGTCAGGTGTATGAGGACAGATAAGAATAAGTAAAGAATAGGCCAGACTATTCGGTATGTGTAGGCAAAAGGAAAATCAAACGTAACCAAAGAGAAGAACCCTATGTAGTACTGTTTGGCCAGTCAAAGGCCCCATAACTCTCTAGCAGTAGTATCTCAACGGGTGGCTGGTGCCATGGCCAACCTACTACCTATGTCTGTCTGCGTGTAGGCGAGTGTTCGTGCATATAAATAATGTTATAAAGTGGAAGTTATATCCTCAATTTGTTGTTGCAGTTTAACAAATATAGTTTTCAATTAAATTGTGGCGGGTAACAAGACTGATATCCCTAAGCCTGAAAACGTACCAGAGAGAAACAATAAGGAGAAGCAAAACAACAAAAGATGTGAGTAAGCAATACCATTTACTGCATGGAGAGATAAGAAAATGTGTGAAGTGTAAACTTCACCGAATGTTGAATGCGTTGCCACACTCTCACAAAGTAAACGAACTATAGATCACCGTTGAATGAATTTCCCATAGTTCCGCATAGCCCGGTTATCCGCCATGGTGATAGAAACTGCTGAAGTTCTATTGACTTCTCCAAATATTGATTGGATTCGCAAAGTTTGAAGTGATATTTAGGCTGAGGCGTTTTAATGTTTGCATTTTTTTCTAGTAAATAGATTAATATAGCAATTAATCAACAAGCGAGTGTTTAAAAATAGATAAAGAAACAAAAGATAAACAAAATATTGATTGATTAGATTCGCAAAGTTTAAAGTGATATCTATACTTAGAAGAGTAGACATTTGTATTTTTTTTTCATAAATAAATAAATATAGAAATTAATCAACCAATAAATAAAAGAACGAGGGTTTAAGAATAAGTAAATAAACAAGTGATAAGCAAATTAAGTCGTGGTCATGAAAGTTAACATGGGTATAAACAAATAAAGTGGTTAGTGTAGATGTGATAATATGGTGCTTAGTTCGAAGCAAGACGTTTAGACGGGAATCATATATTCAAGCAATAAATAGACGTTTTTAAAACAGATTTAATTGATTAGTAACACAATTAAGTAAACATGACTATACAGATAGCGAAAGACAACGTGATACTTGTATTTTTGTGTGAAAATAAGACAAAAACGTGATTTTGTTGATATAAGTTAAATGTGTGTGCAAACTTGGAACTAAATTGGTTGTTTGCACATTCCTGGGCTGAGGGCATTTGCGAACTCAGGTCGAGAATCCAAACGCCACAGAGAATTGCAAATTCACACGGGATAAGAAAATCGATGGAGGTGCATTCAGTCTGAAAAGCATTTGGACGTATAAAGTTTCGATTGAGATGATCATAGTTACCTGAACTTGACCAACTGAGATGGGCTTTATAGGCATTATGAAACATGTGTATTCCCTAACTGTTTCAGGTCTTAAATTATTATTGGCCATATAATTGGAATACTAGAGCAAAATGGAATGAATTACTGATGTAGGGTCATTGCTTTCCAGTTTCTCTTGCTACACGTTCTACATACAAATATCTAAAATTTATCCTTGTTTACGTTCTATAGGTATTTAGATTATTTGTGAAATTGTTTATTGTTATTCTCTATCAATGCTTTCATCACATACAGTATAGTCTAACTTCATCTCCATATACAGTCTTCATGTGGATAAGCTTTTATCAGGTCTGATCTTTCTCTTCCCCAATCAATCTTTCTTTTTAACTATGTACAGAATCGTATGTGATTATTGTAATTATCTCAACTATACGATTAATAAGTGTAGCAGGGATTATCATTTTAAAGTTAAACTACAAGGACTGTGTCAACAACAAGAGAAACAACAACAATAATACTAATACTAAAGTGAATCATCACTTGTCGTCCATTGTTATAATTGCCCATCATGGCCAAGACAGAACTTCAAATACGCCAAGTGGGACACAACAAGTCCCAAGTATTTGAACGATTTGCCTTCAGAGGGCGTTGCATTTGCTGGGCAAGGCTTCACGATAATTAGTCTTTAAGAGGATCCTGTGTATAATGGAAAATAAGTATTTTACTTGATTATTAATTAGGCTGGACCTCCAAAGTCATGCTTCTAATTTAAACATTCATATCACTATGGAATTGTTGTTCATGGTAATCATCTTATCATAAGTCTATAACTGAAAGCAGCTTTTTAGGTTCGTACTTTTTTCTTATGCCGAATATTCCATGCAAGAGGTAATAGTACTCGAATATATCTCTTTGGATCCCGTTTATCGAAATACAAGCATCAGTTTTCTGCACAATTTCACAGATAATAAAACCTCAACGGTAGATTTGAGCTGTTACAAATTGCTATTTGCTTTAGAGAATTATTCCTGCTCTTTTTGAATCAGGGGTCGGTCATTGCGAGATCCAATTATTGAAGGTAAATATTTAGCATCTGCATTATTTCTAATCTTAGGCCTTTTTGCTTTCAATTCGGATTTCTCAATATTCTTCGTTCAATCCTTTAGTTACATTATCTTTATGTATATATAGATTATTGGATGTAAATTTAAGGTCTATTAAATACTGGATATTAACTATTAAAATTTTTCTTCAATTAGCTCATTCTTCGTTCAATTTAATATTTTTCATAATACTGAACGTCCTTCAGGTCACCCCAGACTATACTATCGAGCCCCGACTATTATGCATGCAGCTAATTCCAAGAGTTTTGCTTATTCTTTTTAACGGCTTATTGTCACTGTTCTTAGAATATTTTATTTTTCCTTGTTTCCTTTCCTCACTGGACCATTTTCCATGTTGGCGCCCCTGGGTTTATAATATCGTGCTTTTCCACTTGGGTTGTAGCTTCGCAAATAATAATAATAATAATAATAATAATAATAATAATAATAATAATAATAATAATAATAATAATAATGTGTTCAAATAGTTTTCTTTCAGTTGTAACTAATTCGTGAAATAATATCCCAAATTAGATAATTGAATTAGTCGAAATGAAAACAATTCAAACTTTCTGAACTTTTTTTTGAGCAGGTCAATATAAGTAACCTACTTATTAATCATTGTTTATTTATTAATCTAATTTTGATATGCGTTACTAATATTTAATAGTTCATTCTTTACAACTCCATTAATCTTTTGAATAGGGCCGCTTTTCCCATCAGGACAATGATGCTTCAATCATTCTGCTTTTCCAATTATAATGATGATAACTATATATAATTTAAATATGTATAATATATATATATATATATATATACATATACGTATATATATATGTATATGTATATATATATATACATATACGTATATATATATGTATATGTATATATATATATATATATATACATATACATATATATATTATACACACACACACACACACATATATATATATATATATACAGTACATTATATATATATATATGTATATATTTATACATTATGTATACATATATATACATATATATACATATATATGTATATATATACATACATATACATCATATATTAATATATATACATACATATACATTATATATTTATATATATGTATATATACATACATATACATTATATACTTATATATATACATACATATACATTATATACTTATATATATATATATATATATATATACATATACATTATATATTTATACATATGTATATATACATACATATACATTATATATTT
>NC_090759.1:52492324-52494806 GCF_036898095.1 Palaemon carinicauda
AATAATCAGTTTATTTCGTATTAATAGGTTTAATTTGCATCTTCTATTTTTTTATGTTTTACGTGTTATTGATTTCTTAGTTAAATGCTAAACAGCAAATTTTCCCACAGCTCACTGATTGCATACATGAACGTAAATTGGTGTAGCATTTCTAGCTGATCAAATAAAAGTAAATATTATTTTTCGAGGACAATTCTTCCATGATCCCACAGAAAGATCTATTCTCTCCCTCTTAATGTAGTTTTATCTTCCAAAATCTAATCAAGTGTTACTAGCAAGTAAGGAAACTAAGAGTTGGTCAACTTTCCCTTCACCCCAAAAAATCCCAATATAAGTTTTTGCATCAGATAAAAACAAAAAATAGATTTGGACGTAAATATTATGTGAAAATTGTCTGTATACGTTGCGTGGTTAAATGAGCACTCTACTTTGTAATTTTTATTTCATAATACCCCCTAAATACGGAATTTACTATGAATTAACTGTTATATACTAATATAATCCTCAATTACCCTATCCTTTTCCACTGGATTTTCTAAGTATTATCTACTTACAGTTACAGAAAGTGTTTAATGTGAAGCCAACTTACTACAGTTATGATTATTGGTCATAATATAGTTCTGTAATCAACTTTAGGATTCAATCACTCCAGAAATGGCTAGGGAATCAGTACTACCAACTTCGACCACAATTAATTATCCAAAATATAAATTAATTTGATATGCTTAGACAATGGATTAGTGTACGCCTATAGGCGTTCTGATAACATATAACGGGTAAGGACTTACAGTTTTATGAATCTTTCATGTAATTTCTGAGTCCTCAGTGAATAGCAACTGTTATCGGGAGAGATTTCCATTCCCAATATCAGTATCTATTTTGGGTCCACATCAGGCCCTATAAATTTGATTCAAATTTTTCATCTCTCTTACGGGCTACCCAGCGGCAAGAGCCCGTGCCAACGCACTGTTTTAGCGGTATCTTAAACAAAATATTAGAAGCAATTCAACTGAGATTCAAGAATGGATGCAGCTCAATTGTTCGTGATATTTTATATTTACTTTTACTATGATACTCTATGAATATATAAAGCAATGTTTTTTTATGCAAGTAAAATCAATGTGAATATGTAAATTGGAGCAACGACAAGAAAGACTAAGAATACTGAAAATAAAAATTGTTTTATCAATATAATTCTCGCATTTATTTTACCCCTCTAAAATCATTTCGTTGCTTTTTCTACGGATTACAAATCTTCATTGAGAGAACAAGATCCTAGTTGCCACAGGAAACTTTAAATGTACCAATAGAATATTGAGTTTCTTATCACCTTCGGACGAATGTATGTGATAAAGGATTGTTTATAATATAGCTATATGAAAAAGCCTTTGTCTCTCATATGGATCAGCATATAAAGATTACCTCATAATAAAAAAGGTAAAATTAGAATAAAATTTATAATATACAAGAGAGATTACATAGAAATCATGTATTATTTAAGTTATGCTTTAATTAGATTGAATATATGTATGAGAAATGGAGCTAAGGTAAACATAAAAAGACATGATTTCTTTCTAATGAACTTTCCCTTTGAACTTCTAATTGATGAAGGCTAATCACCTATGAATATTGAAGGTTAAAAAAAAATGTAGCGATGATGAATTCAATTCCTTCCGAAAAGCAGATTTCGGATGCCGTGATCTTTTCAAAAAGCCTCCCAGTGAATTTTTTTCATTTTAATTTCAACTCTTTCTACGATTATTCAAATGTGATATGATATTTTCGTTTACTACAAAACATACTCGCTTTACTTATATACTGTATATAGATACACACACACATATATATATATATATATATATATGTGTGTGTATGTGTGTGTGTGTGTGTGTGTGAGTGCGCGCGTTTACAAATATGCCTGATTGTTTAATTCCAATCTGGATTAGAAATATCAAAATGCTTCACAGAACTAGAAGTGCATTCATTCACGATATTGTTATTTTACCTTATTTTTTTTTCTACATACATACATTTGTTGATTGCAATATACGAAAACCTTTTCATCATAAAAAATGAAAAATAAAAATTCCTGTATAAAATGCAGATAACAAACAAATTTGATGAAGAGGCTTTCCCCTGCTGACAACTTCTAACCCTTTCAATTTTATTTTCCTTTTATCTCCTCATACCAGGTCATATGAGAACGTACATTCAGCTGATATTTATCTCATCACCAGTGTTACTGACCTGCAAACCGTCCCCGACCCCCCCCCCCCCTCCACACACCCTTTGTGATCTGTGTTAATTGGGCTGTGTTGCAGGACATCATTACAGGCAAGATATGCGAGAGGTGCAGATTGGCACAGCCTGGAAACTGTGTCAGGTCTTGTGCTTTCCTGGAATTCTGGGCAATGCTACTCTGATGCATTGTCTCTCCGCAAACGAAGGAGTTTTCATTCTGGGTGAGGATATTGTGGTCATC
>NC_090759.1:52495306-52497806 GCF_036898095.1 Palaemon carinicauda
GGCTGTGTTGCAGGACATCATTACAGGCAAGATATGCGAGAGGTGCAGATTGGCACACAGCCTGGAAACTGTGTCAGGTCTTGTGCTTTCCTGGAATTCTGGGCAATGCTACTCTGATGCATTGTCTCTCCCGCAAACGAAGGAGTTTTCATTCTGGGTGAGGATATTGTGGTCATCATTTCCACTGCGACACTTGGTTAGAGTTATCAGGGAGGTGAAAGAAAGCATGTTAAACGTATATTGCCAAAAAAGCTACTATGAACTTGAGGCTTTTATCACTGTATTCTAATTTTGGTATTAATTTCTTTCATTTTTATTATTATTCCAGCAATTTCCATGTTTTTAATATAATTTTAACGTTTCTTTCTACATAAGCTATTTTCTATAACAACAGTGGTTCTGGAAAAATATTACGCATTCTCTTTATATACAACCTTTTTCACTTGTCGTGGATGAAATTCTTATGCAGTAAAAACTCTCTGCAGCAATGGATATCATTTGTTATTAAGTTAATTCCCAAGTATTTCTAAACTACATTTGAAAGCTAACTTTAACCTATTTCAAATTAGCAATGCGATAAGAAAATAGGAACGCTTAAGAAATGCAATTTGTCCCTCGAACTAGAAAGGGGTAAATACAATTAATCTGGACAAATCGTTATTGATGACGATCATTGTTAGATATTTTTAGATTCTATCGTTTGTTTAGCGAGTTTGCGTCACAATTTTGTTTCTTGCAAAGGGACACATAACTCTTCATATCCTTTTTTGTTGAACCATTTTTGAGACCTTTGCCAGTTTATGCAAGTAATACAAGACCATTATTACTCCTTCAAATTGGTTATGTATTCCCCTCGTTTTAACGTGTCTTTTAGATCAGCCTTAGGAAGACAGCTAGCTACTGTGATTAAACAAAATACAGGTAAACTATGAAACTCTGTAATAAATATTTACTTTAGTTACTAAGCGAAATTTACGAGGCTGTCCTCCGTTTTCTATACTCCTCGATTGTAAGCACGTTTTCTTTTATATAAATTATTCGGCTCATTGTTTCATATTCATTGTTTTATGCTATAGACCTTAGTTTAATGGACAGTATAGATTTTTGGTATCCTCATAATCGGGGGTATTGAAACTCAGGAAAGATTTAAATAATCTTCTACGCATACAATAAGAGTTACCCGCAACGTTCATATTTAGGACAGACTACCCCATGCATATCTAGATAATAATCTACTTTGTATACAAAATTATTGAAGTCTGTATACCACAAAGAAGAAAAATATTCTAGAAGTGATAACAACAAAAGCTAGAGGTCGGCTAATAATGATTACAAAAAAGCGTTACAAAAATTACAATATTTCTGGTAAGCATTTCGTAGGTTTTTTGATGTGCCGAACAAGGAAAGCGAAATGTCACGGGTAGCACAGAGTACCATCAAATATCTATAATCATGAAGAAGAGCTTTATGAATATACTCGTGTTATGGACGACAGTAATTCGTTCTAATAACTGTTATTATTATTATTATTATTATTATTATTATTATTATTATTATTATTATTATTATCATTGTTGTTTGCTAAGCTACAACTCTAGTTGGAAAAACAGGATGCTGTAAGCTCAAGGGCTCTCCAACAGGGAGAATAGCCCAGTGAGGAGAGGAAATTAAGGAAATAAACAAAAAGAGAAGTTCAAGAATAATAACAACATTGAAATAAAAATTTTATATATAAACTATAAAAACTTCAAAATAACAAGAGGAAGAGAAATAATATAGAATAGTGTGCCCGAATGTACCCTCAAGCAAGAGATCTCTAACCCAAAACCGTGGAAGACTCGATGATATAAAGGCAATGGCACTACCCAAGACAAGAGGACAATGGTTTGATTTTGGAGTTTCCTTCTCTTAGAAGAACTGCTTACCGTAGCTTAAGAGTTTTCTTCTACCTTTACTATGAGGAAAGTAGCCACTGAACAATTACAGAGAGAAGAAGAATTGATTGGTAATTTCAGGGTTGCCAAGTGTATGGGGAAAGAGAAGAATGCGTAAAGAATAGGCTCTGATTATTCTGCGTAGTGTGTCGGCAATGATGAAATGAGCCGTAACCAGAGTGATAGATCCGAATATAGTACCATCTGGCCAGTCAAGAGGACCTATTAACTCTCTGGCGGTAGTATTTCAACGGGTGGCTGGTGCTTTGGCCAACCTACTTCCTCTATTACCTAATATTACAACCTCTGTTAAGGTTCCAAGCTACTCATTTTTCTATATCATCATGGGATCTCATCGAGTTACAAGATAAGAAAAAAAATATTAAATGAATAAGAAGATTACCAATTTAGACTATTTAATTTACAGAGAGAAATATTGCTGCTCCTAATACCGTCTAAAACTGAAGGCTTCAGAGCAGAATACAACGGAACTCCAGATGTGATAGGATAAATTAGTTCATTCAGAGTACCACACAAACTCCTGCTATTCATTCGAAAAAACTGAT
>NC_090759.1:52502806-52505306 GCF_036898095.1 Palaemon carinicauda
TTTCTGAGGTGACCTTGAAATTAAGAAAGACGAGTTGATTAACTTAATTTTTTTCATAATCTGAAATGAAAATAAATAAGTTTTTCTGTCCTATCATGTAAATGAAAATCCGCTAGAGCGTTATTGAGACCAAGTTTTCTCTCATGATTCCATGAAAAATCAGCTGGAGCATTATCGTGAAGGTTATATTCTAAACTTGTTTCTATATGTATCAACATTACCTATAATTCTCCACTGACAGCTGCATTTGTTTTCATTAGCATCCTCTATATGTCCTTTCACCATCCTTTACTTTGATTTCTCGACACACCAACCTTGGCTACCAGGGTATAAGCAGATTAGTTCTCTTTGCTGGAATCACCTCAAATTTTCAAAAGGTTTTAGCGAGTCTGTCAGACGTTTCCCTATAATACAACCCTTTCCCCTATTTCTATTTTTGGCTTTTGAAGAACTCTTTCTTTTTCTTTTACCGAGAAGGGTCTCGCCGATGCCAAGGGACGTCTTGAATATTGATGTTTCATATTTTCTGAGTTACAATGAAAAATATATATGAGAAAAGAAAGAAAACGGTTCCCTACTAAAATCCTTTGAAGAAATTGTCTTTTTCTTTTAATGAATATATGACTTAGCGAACTCTTGGGTGAATGATATTTTTTCATTTTGAGTTCACAATAATTAATGTGAAATGAATTGAAAAAGGAATTTATTACTTGCCTCGATATAAATGAAAAAGGGAATTTTTCATCTCTCAAATAACTAATATTCCCTTGTTTTTTTCCAGAGTTACGGAAAAATTGTTAGAAATAAAATTGTATAATTGAATCATTTGATTTACCTCTGCCATGGTGGACGAATGCTGAAATTCCCGACCTCTTGAATAATTGATATTTTTGTAATTTTCATGAGTAACTAAATAGAATGAAAATGTTTTTTAAACTAAGTCACATCAAATAAAAGCCGGAATTGACTTTTAAGACTAAATATGATTTGATTTTGTAAATTTTTTATAGCAACTCATAATTGCATTTCTTTATTTTATTTCAGAATAAAGAAATGTTTTTGAGTGTTGTATCATATCCCTTGGTAACTGTATCGAAATAAATAACGCTATATATGATTGATGTTTATACTATCGAAAATTTCGCATATTTTTTTTTCCTCCTTATTTTAGAGTCTGGAGATTTTCAAACTCATTTAGCATCAAATCAAATGTATTTGGTATTCAGTTCACTGTTACATAAAGTATAGAATTGTCTAAATTTCCTCCTATCAGTTATCAATGTCATTAAGAAAAATTATTAGAGTATTATTATTATTATTATTATTATTATTATTATTATTATTATTATTATTATTATTATTAGCTAAGCTACAACCCTTGTTGGAAAAGCAAGATGCTATAAGCCTAAGGGCTCCAACAGGGAAAAATAGCCCAGTGAGGAAAGGAAAAAAGGAAATGAATAAAAAGTAATGAACAATTAAAAAAAAATATTTTAAAAACATTAACAATATTAAAACAGATATTTGATATATAAACTATCAAAGGACTTATGTAAGCCTGTTCAGCATAAAAAAATTTACTGCGAGTGAACTTTTGAAGATCTACCGATTCAACTACCCGATTAGGAAGATCATTCCACAACTTGGTCACAACTGGAATAAAACTTCCAGAGTATTGTGTAGCTACGTTACAGGGCAAAAGATAGTTTCAAATCTAGAACATGGTCTATTAGCTATGTTTAATTAATACAAAGCTTGTTATTTCAGTTACTATGCTAACATGAATTTAAATGTTTTCAGTCCTTATCGCCGAAATTTATAGCGTATCAGGTGTTATTTCTGTTTTCGCAAGAAATGTGTAAAAGATTTAGTATCCTTATGAGATGTGTCAGCATTATTTGATAATGCACCAGATATCATTTTGGTTTGTGCCAGGACACAAGAGGTTAAGGGACTCTCAGTTACATTTCCTCGATGTTTAATAAAGTAAATTAAGTGGTTATTATTCCAATTTCTGCATGAAGACGTAAATTGTCTAGAGTTCCTTCCATTATTTTATCACAAATGTTTGACATACATTGGCTGTATTTTATGCTATTTAAGATGGAAAAATCATAATTAAAGACCCATCTGTTTCTTGTCAACATTATTGGACAAAAGTAGTTGCTATCAACGATGTTAATAGGGATGGACAAAACAGGATTAGTGGCCTTTCTGTGGCTTGTCATCAATATTTAACAAAATAAGTACCTATTAATTATGTTACAAGAAATAGAGAAAACAGGATTGATGACCCTTGTATACCACTAATATATGACAAACCAGTAGCTATTATTTATGTTAATAGAGATCAACCCAAAAGGTTCTGGAACGATTCTGCTAAGTCTCACCAATATTTGTCAAATACAGTTAGCTAGATTTCAATTACTGTACAGAGATAGACTATAACGTCTGTCCACTTTTATTCTCATTGCCACCTGTAATAATTGAGGAAGCACCT
>NC_090759.1:52520306-52532806 GCF_036898095.1 Palaemon carinicauda
CTTAAATTATGGTGACAAACATATTTTCTTTGGAAGTTGTGCTTGCAGCAATACTTGTGCGCGTGCATGAGTCATTGCAAACACACACACACATTATTTATATATATGTATACACACACACACACACACACACATATATATATATATATATATATATATATATATATATATATATATATATATGTGTATTTAAAGTAAAAATAAAATGGTCAATGCTGCTATCATAATCTTTATTTGGTAGCTTTCGATATAACTTCTATCATCTTCAGCCTATCTGCAATTAGTATTACGTAAAATTAATAAAATTAATTAAATTGATAAAAACCATCGTAAGTACATACTTAGGAAGATACTTCCAAAAATTGGAAGTATTTATGTATATATATATATATATATATATATATATATATATATATATATATATATATATATATATATATATATATATATATATGTGTGTGTGTGTGTGTAATGTGTGTGTGTGTTTATCACGGGCGAGAAACAATACAAACCATATTACATAGTCTTAGTTTCCCTTATTTTTATAATTTTCTATAAGGACTCTTCAAGTGAGAGCATTCCATTGGATGTTAAGCTGCACATTACTCATAATAATCCTTCCATTTAATTCAAGATGGAATCATCTAAACAATAATGCTGCATATATTTTTTTCCCAAACTCAAATATGATATTATAACCAACATCGATTTCATCCTTTGAGGGTATGAAAAGTTGATCTATAGAGGGAAAGAATAACTTCAGGATATTAAAGGGTTTTAAATTTATGGGCTCAGCTTAGGTGCTATTATATTTGAACGGAAAGGTCATTGGAAGTGAAAACTATTATACTTTCATTTCCATCTTTTAATCTTGTACATCTGAAGATTATGGGAACAATAGGTTAAATGTCGTATTTAACCAAAATATAATGGAAAAGGTAAATGCATGAAAAAAATGACTTCTCACTTTCTGTAAGAGGAAGATTGATAAGAGCTTGTGAACTCGGGAGCAGGAGGAGAATACTTAAATCTGGAAAGAGTCATGCTACGGTCAGACCAAATTGAATTGTTTTCAGATTTTTTGATGATTTTATTTTGGAAATTTTAATTTACATTTCTTTTTCTTTTTATGCTTTTAATTATCTTTTGACAGCTTAGAATTGAGCCATGCCAGTGCTTATACTCTATTTTTATTCTTTGATTCGTTTCTGTTAAGTATCCTTGTACTTAATGTTCATGACTATGCATTAAATACCCGTTTCCATCTTCACATAACTTTAAAAAGAAATGTTACCCAAAGCTACCAATTACTTGTAGAACCAATTACTAGTAGAACCTTCCTACAAATACGGATATGATGATCTCGAAGTAAAATAGTTCAGATCTTTAAGTTTTACAATCACTAAAATGCTATCACTGGCTATCAGTAGCCTTGCTGGAATCTTACAATTTTAAGCATAATGCCTTAAACTAGCAGTTTAAACTTTCTTAATTTGGATTCTTAAGATTGAGTAAGTTTTGGATGAAAGGAAGAATCTTTTCTGGTCAATATCCATGTACTCTATTTCTATATGGACCTTTGATTGTACATCAATAAATAATACGTTTACCATGTTTTGTAGAACCTTATCATCAGAATGCGTTCTGCTGTGGTATCACACAGCTACATTACTGTATACCCGAGGTATTCTATTCCTTATATATCACTCATCATATTAATTAGAATCTCTCATTCATTGGTTATCAAAAGACTGTTTTGTTCTTTAAATGTCTTAGTTCATAATAATATGGGATCTTTAATTCTTAGATTTTGAACTTCAGTGGTTCAGGGGTCTTCCTTAAATAACGCACTTCTAGTACTAGGGATCTTATATACTTTAGTTGTCACACTCCTTAAGCCCCGTGGTATTGCATGGTCCGTGATTTGTAATTTCCTCGTGATTTGTAATTTCCTTATCTGTCACACTTCACAGTTCCAGAAGTCTTTTATTTCTTACGGGTTAGATGACACATGTTTTATCAATAGGTATCTAAGAGTTTATAGATGATACACTTCTTAGCTTCAGGGGACAGTTTGCTTTTTGATATTTGGAATAAAAAGTGAAGCCCGAGACCAGAAAACATTTAATTGATTTTGGAGTGTCCTTCTCCTCGAAGAGCTACTTACCATGGCTAAAGTGTCCCTTTACCCTTACTAAATGGAATATAGCCACTGAACCATTACAGAGCAGTAGTTAACCACTTAAACGAAGATTTTTTTTCGGTTATATTAGTGTTGTCAGGTGCATGGGAAAATAGGAGAATGTGTAAAGACTATACCAGACTGTAACCAGAGAGGAATCCAAGTTAGTACTAACTGGCCAGCTGGTGCCTTGGTCAACCTACCACCTAAATTTATATAGGGACAGAAGCATATGCAAATGTAGTGAGACGTTCTTCATGATATTTTCAAAATTATAAATCTATGATCAAATGACCTTACTGTTTAGTATAATAGATATCCTCTGGGAGTTGGTTTAATAGGTAATATTTTTTTGACATATTACGAGGATATACATAATTGTTTCGAGTATCTGAAATTAATAGTAGAAAAAAATCCATTATTTGCCTTTATGGAAATAGAATGTTTTTACTCACAAACTGTTATAATTACAACAGGGGAAATCAATAGAAGAAAATATAAGTAGTATTTATAATCACGCAATGATAACAAGACACAATACATAGTTTTATTAAAGTCAAATCCTGTTATAATACACATGTGGTAAATATATGTTTGCGTATGTACTTTTGTTCATGTGTGTATAGAATATGTTCGTCTTTTTTTTTCAATTGTGCTATTCCTTTAGCACGTAGGGAAATGAACATGCAGAATGTAAAAGATAACTTATGTACGAGTATTTTGTCTAGGTTTGTCTACTATTTTGAATATAGAGTATGGAATTACAATTGGTTGTACTGGTTTTCTCTTCAGTTGACTGTGGGATTCTTAATTTATAAATAATATCTGCATATTACTGAAAACACTAAAACTAAGTTATCCATTATTATGTATGCTTATGAAAGTCTAAAAAGTCTTCATGTTGTACACGTTTGGCATAAACGATAAACACAAAACAAGTTTGCTTACAGAAACACCAACACACACGCTCTCTCTCTCTCTCTCTCTCTCTCTCTCTCTCTCTCTCTCTCTCTCTCTCTCTCTCTCTCAGAGCTATGCACAGCGTATTTAAGCAGGTGTCAGGTACCCTTGGCTGGGAGGCTGGCTATGCAGGTCGTTTGCGACACCTCCTCCCAGAGCTCCAGTAATCTCAATGTCTGGTCTTGGCTCTGTGCTGATGCTTGGCCTTGGATCAGTGCTGAGCCTGGGTGGTTCACTCGATTCTGGAAAGGAATTTGGAAATGGAATTGACTAAAACTAGATTGCTTTAAATCAAGTGGGTGTCCCAATTCTTTTACGGAACTTGAGTCCAGTGAAATTATTCAACTTGATAGTCATTTGCTCTCTTACTACAAAAGATTAGAGACTAGCTGATATTTGGTATCTACATGCACATATATTATATACATCATATATATATATATATATATATATATATATATATATATATATATATATATATATATATATATATATATACATACATATATATGTATATATATATATATATATATATATATATATATATATATATATATATATATATATATATATATATATATGCGCGCGTGTGTAAAGGGATAATTATTTTATCTTATAATTTTATAAATGATAATGAATTTTGAATAGGTAAAAGAATCTCAAAAACTTTTCTATTCTAGACATGAAAATTCTTTTGAATATTCATTTATTCAATAGAACACTTCAAACTGTAGATGATGTCTAATTGCTCATGTTACATTTTCAAAAAAATCATAACTTTTTCTCATAATATTAAATGTATCATCAATATAACGTTTAATCTTTATTAGCCACATAATTGTTTATAAAATTTAAATCTTGTTGATATTATTATATAAAGAAAACAATTATTAACATAAACTACGTCTGGGAGGAATTGAAATTCACTTAACAAATTATTACAAAAAGAAACATGAATCAAAATATACCTGAAGATAACATAACAGCCATTTCTTTTCTTTATGTATTAGTGTGATCATAAATATGCATTTGCAATTCTTCATGTAATGCATAGGAAACTATCAATATTTCATGGTGACATTGCAGATATTGATACAATTTAATTAGTCTATTACAGCGTAAAAGGTCATCTTGTAATATAGCTACATAAGTTACTATATATTTATGTAAATTATCCATAGTATTTGTGAAAAAATCGTATGGTAAATAAATATATACATACCTGCATTTATAATTGCATACGTATATATATATATATATATATATATATATATATATATATATATATATATATATATATATATATATATATATATATATATATATACACACACACACACACACATATACATATATATATATATATATATATATATATATATATATATATATATATATATATATAGTGTGTGTGTGTGTGTTAAAAGCTAAGCTACAATGGAAATAATGAAACAGATACACATTTTATGAGAGGTATTAGAAAAAATATGTACAATATTTGAAGACCAGTAAAAACATTAAGATTAAGCTGTCGTATATAAACTATGAAAAGAGACGGATGTCAACCTGTTAAATAAGCATTTGCAAGGTTGAAATCTGATGATCTACCTCTTCTACCACAAGATTAGGAAGATCGTTTCACAATCTGGTCACAGCTGGAATAGAGCTTCTAGAAAACTGTAAGTAATGAGTTTTATGATGGAGATGGCACAGTTGTTAGAATTATCTGCATACCTATCAAGCTACTACATACAGAATGGTACAGTCTGGGAAGATATGAATGCAAAGGATTGTATACAAAATCTGATGTAAGAAGGACAAAGAACTAACTGAAAGACGGTCTCAGATATTAATATCAAGATTAAGAATAAGGAATTCAATGGACTAAGTTTCTGTCCAACAAATTAAGAAGAATCAGCAGCTGAGGACCAGACAGGAGAACAGCACTCGAAAAAGGGCTGAATGAAAGAATTACAACATTGCCTCAAAATAGATTGATCCACAAAAATCTCAAAAGACTAACTAAGCAGGCCAATGTTTTGTGCAATTGAAGAAGAACAGACCAAATGCGTTTTTCTAACTTATTTTTTTTCAATCACGAATCACACGTAGAATCATAAATGAGTTGTATCTAGTTAAAGAGACATTTCAATGCAAAGATCTGGTTGTTGAGGCGCCCTTGTCCTCGACCTACTAATAACAACACTTTGAGTTTTGTTAAGGTACAGCTTCATGCTCCATAATTAGCATCATGCACTAATTTTATTTAGGTATCTATTATGGGATTCAGCATTCACAGATCTACATTCCAAAAGTTGGATTGATAAAAAGTGAGTACCATCATCTACATATGCAACAACATTATTTTCTAGTCCGAACCACATGTCAATTGCATATAATATTAAAAGTAATAGGCCGATAACACTACTCTGAGAAACACCAGACATTGCATTCCTATAGTTATTATGGTGCTCAACAAGGCTTACTCTATGCAATCTATTTCTGAATAATTCAATAGCGGGGCCAAGAAAAAACTCACCGACTCATTTCTGTTAACGTTTAAAAACAAAGGCCTTATGATTAACATGATAAAAAATATGACTAAAATCAAGGCCAATCACAGGAGTTTCTTGATCTCTACCAAGGGAAACTACGAAGGGCATCATATACTCCATGGCCTTTGCGAAAGCCAAACTACAAACTAGAAAAAATAGGTTTAGGCTATGTTCAGCATACCTATTTAGGCGTTTTGCCAAATAACGTTAAAAACGGGATAATATGGCACTTACGAAAATTGGGCGGTAATCAGCAGGGCTAAAGCTACCGCAAATACATTTATCTAATGGAGAAACATTACCAATTCTCCAAGTGCAAAAAGAACCTTTTCTTGCTAACTACCATTTGGGTTTACACTCCAATAAGCATCAACATCGGGGTCCATCAATAGTGTTTTAATTTCACTGGACAGAAAATCTAAAGTAGTTGCTTTGGCTTCAGGAAATATGATTAAGTAAGATCGACTTTCTCATTACTCTGCTTATCATCAAACACATCAGGCAAAAGGGTTTCCCCTTTCCTTTGGATAGTGAGTGACCGAGCCATCTGAATTAAATAGAGGAGGAACTGTCAAGTCTACACTAAAGAGTGTAGATCTAAGAAGGGTAGCCCACCATTTATGTTCCTGGGTTTTACGAAAAAGGGTTTTTTTTTTTTTTCACGATCAAATTGCATTTTTTTCAGCTGAAGCGTGAACTCTCTGAGCAACAGCTCTTTGATTATTATAGTTATTAAAAGTCATATCTGATCTCTTATCTCTCCACAGATGATAAGTCTTCTGTTTCTCCAAATAATTGTATCTTTGAACCAACATTTCTCCTTAATTCGGTATTTTAACACACGAGAAGAGCGACGCTTACCAAATAAGTTTACTAGAATGATAGAATCTTATTTAAGAAAACAACCGGCTCGGGCCATTTATACAATTGTGACCAATTCAAGAGCAAGAGATCACTCATAAAGACATTCCATTCTGTTTAAGATTTTATTCATATATCTTACATGAGTATGTAATATCAGGGACAGGCTGCCGAGCTTTAACCACTGACAAAATCAAGGCATAATCAATTTTCCCAACTGGAGCACCAACCATACTTGTTATAACAACAGAGGAGTCATTGATCGCTAGGTCTAAGCATTTATCAGATCAGTGAGTGGCCTCACTGATGATTTAATCACTGCTTGATACAGAGGCAAATTACACAACTCTTGAGTCATAGCGATCAGTAGTTTAACCACTCCCTATCATGATCATTGAAATCACCAACAAGCACAAAATGTGTCCTTTTATCATAGTGGTAAGAACATTATCAGGTGTAATTTTAGATTTTACATATATTTTCCTTTCAGAAACGCCTAATAAGAATGAAGCATTCAAAAAGTTGAATAAAACAGTACTAGGACGTGAACTTTAGAGAAGTCATAATACTACTTTTTAGGTGATGGTACTACTTTAAGTTACCAGAATGTCTGTTTCCTGTTTTTTTTTAAGTAAAATCTAATGAATTGGAGAAATTAAAGCTTCTTAAATGGCCAACTATATAAAAAGAATGAAAATTGGATAAGTAACGGAAAAAAGATTAACTTATGTATGCAAAATGAATGGGCCAAACTTCGTTTCGAAAGAAAATAGATTATAAGTCATGCAAAAAAGAAAAAAAAAATCCAAAGACAAGCCTATAAAAATGAAGTAATTGAACCTTGTAACCCATAATGAATAACAGTTTCGTCACCCGAGTAAATGTTACACTTTCTTACTTACCACAGGGACCATCATTTACGGGAGTGATGGATGTGAATGGGTTCAAGCAGTCTGAGAGACTTAGAAGACAGATGTTGTTATAAGTCTCTCCGTCGCTGCCACAGACTGGAATAAACGTCTTGTCGCAGGATTCGTCGCAGACGGGTCCCCTAGGCAGGACAGCAACTGAAAGGTTCGGTTGTGAAATTTACTTGTATTTGGTCCAAGGCTAAGGCAAAGCTTTTACGCAGTAAGCATAAAAGATTCTTATTCTAATTTATTTTTTGTGGTTGTTGGAATATTTCAAGTAGTTCTATTATCAAATCAAAAGATGATTAATACTTAGTAAGTAACATTAGATTATCTAAGTTAATAGGTTGTATAAAAAGAAATGCTCCATTGTGTAATAATAGATAGCTTGTATTAGAAACTCAGGAATTATTTACATCATCATTCATTCCACAGCAAGAGAGAGAGAGAGAGAGAGAGAGAGAGAGAGAGAGAGAGAGAGAGAGAGAGAGAGAGAGAGAGAATATACAACAGTTTACCATTATATTAACAAAGCATGATAGAAAATGACATTCAAGGGCTTTTGCCTTCTAATACAATAGGTAACTAATGTATTTCTTAAATCTATGAAAAGGTTATGCACTATTGCGAGTTACGTGGCGTTGTATGAGTGAAACTTATACAATCTCTAGTGATCTTATGATTACGAAAAAGAATGATAGATAGCACCATAGATACGAGATCTTATTTAGCTATTGAATCACTTCTATATATATATATATATATATATATATATATATATATATATATATATATATTTAATATATATATAATATATATATTATAATATATATATTACAATATATATATATATATATATATATATATATATATATATATATATATATATATATAAAATATATATATTACAATATATATATACATATAATATATATATAAAATATACATATAATATATATATATATACATACATATATATATATATATATATATATATATATATATATATATATATATATATATATATATATATATATAGGATTTGGATATTGTGATTTACTTATCAATCTAAACTACATTCTGATAATAACCATAGATACGAGATCTTATTTAGCTATTGAATCACTTCTATATATACAGTATATATATATATATATATATATATATATATATATATATATATATATATATATATATATTAATATATATATATATAATATATATAATATATGTATATATATAATATATATATTATAATATATATATATTACAATATATATATATATAATATATATTTATAATATATATATATATAATATATATTTATAATATATATATATATATAATATATATTTATAATATATATATTATAATATATATATTACAATATATATAATATATATATATATATAAAATATACATATAATATATATATATTTATATATATATATATATATATATATATATATATATATATATATATATATATATATATATATATATTAGGATTTGGATATTGTGATTTACTTATCAATCTAAACTACATTCAGATAATAACAATTATATAACATCATGGCAGTAATTAACTCCCTAAAGACTAGAGATTATCCCTTGATTGGTAGTTACAAAATAGCATTAAGGTCAATCAGTTATATTCTATATCTGTTTTTTTGTTGTTTGATAAAATCATTTATTACAATTAAGTAATAAATGCTACAACTTTATTGAAAGAAAGTGGATTTTCTTTGAATAAACGAGAATTGTTTTGTTATACTTATTATTACCACCTGTTTTTCAACCATGGTGCTAATACTAAGCAATATCAATGCAGAAATTTAGTTTTTTCATCTATTGAACGTAAGGAATAAGCGTCAATCTGAATTCCCTGTGTACAATGAAAACTATTTGAAGACATATCACTTTGCCAAAAGAGAAATGGGCTTAAATCAACACGACTACCGAGTTTCAAATAAGTAACAGCAACTACTAGTATCAAGAGGACAGAGAGGAAGAAGAGGATCTCTAATTTACATGCTTGCTAAGAAACCAGAGAGCTTTAGCTCTCTCAGTAAAGCATATGGTAATAATAATGATAATGATCATGATAATAACAATAATGCACATACCACAGGGCCCTTCAAAGACCTTAAATACGGGGTCCACCCCAGCGGAACGACTCTTGCAAGATGCAATGTTGAGGAGACATTCGTTGTTATAGGTCTGATCATCGCTGCCGCAGACGGGAGCGAAGATTCTGGTGCATGCTTCCGGACACGAGGATAAGGGCGACCCCTGTGGAAATCCAGAATCTCCTGTGGAAGCGTCGAAGGATGCGTCTGTTGCAGGTCGCGGTGTCATGGCCGAGACGAAGACGGCGGTGTCCCTGGTCACTGGGAGGTTGAGATTTTGGGTGAAGATAACTTTTGAACAGTTTTTTTTTTTTCCTTCGCATGTGTCATTCAAAAGGAAAAATTAATATTCTATTGATTATTGTTGATATAAACAATTTTCCATCTTGTCAAATTTTGAATGAATTAATCAAATGTTTTACTACACTACTTTGGTTGATTAATAAACTATTCGATAAAGAATTTTCTAGTTCAATTGCTTTTCTAATTCATATATCTTCATGAACTTTTGTGAAAACAAATGAATTAATTTTGTTTAGATAAATGACATTTAAATATCATGTAACTACTTTATTTCCACTTTGTTACTCAGAAAAAAAATGGAGTGAAGATATCCAAGTGGTCAAAGCAAACATATCTTGAGTTGTTTTCTTTATGGTGTTAAGTTTAAAGCAAATGGTCAAATGCATGCAATGTGACACTGGAAATTAGTTTAGCAACTGTGAGCGTTTATACCAGATAGTATGGATATTACCAAACAGTTTAGCTAAATTAACGGTAATACTAAAGTTACGCAGGCAATTTCCTCCAAGACTTAGTGACGACATTCATGACATCAATTTTGCCACCTGCATAAGTATATTGATATAATGGTGCAAAGCTTAACGATAAGGTTACTTTATTACAGAATGACTGAGGCATTCTATTTTTAACAACGGTAAAAAAATAAGTAACATTTGTATTCTTATTTTACTTGAAAGAATGCCCTCGTTTTCTTCACACTGACACAGATCACAAAGCCAAAAATCTCACACGCAATTATAAAATACTATGATTTTTTTTTTTCAAAAGATGGAATTGCTTTATTGAAATTATGTCAACCTCTCCATTTAAACTCACATAAAGAAATATATATAGCATCTTCCTTAATTATTGCCTAACTTAAAAGATACTAACCACAAGGGCCCTCATAATCGATCTCAATTGCATAGCCACCAGCATTGATATTCCTACAAGAAGCCAGCTCCAGAATGCAGGGATTATTGTGGGTGACGCTGTCAGTACCGCACACGGGCTGGTATATCTTAGTGCACTCTTCCTTGCAAGCAGTGGCAGAAGAGGAGGACAAAGTGTCTGTAGGAGGGATATCAGGGACACGCACATCGACTGTATCCAATATGTCGAAATCGGAAGGTGACAAAGAAGAGCCTGTAAAATAGGGATGTTTAGAAAAAAATATTTTTATGGATGTGCATGATGATTAAAAAAATGTATGGCAACGTAGTTATACGGCAAATGGGGATGCTGGAGGTTTATAAAAATCAAGGAAAAAATATGGATAAATGATGTTAATGATAGACAGTAGGCTACTAAAGTTATACTTTGGAAATGTCGATGATCAATTCAAATAGATCTAGTGGAAAGCTATAAACAATTAATATCACAGCCTATCCGGGAAGTTTGGATGCTATATCTATAGATGTCAAGTCGCAACATTCGAAAATTATGTGCAATATAAATTGTATTTCGTTAAAACTGGAAGCCAAATCTGTAGTAACCCAAGCACAACCCATAATAGCGTAATTGTTACAAGAGCGTCAAAAAATCAATAACTTCTGCCAGGGATGGATAAATCAAACCACAAAGGATCTTAATTCCATAGTTGTTAGTCTTATCTCTTCGTCTTAATCCACACACAACATTTTGCGTAATCTTGATAATAAGCAAACAAACTAAAATCCTGGACAGAAGGACTCGAAATTTCGTAATAAATACCTACTGTAAACTAGCATGATTAATACAGAGTATATAAGACACTGCATTATAGTAGATATTTATTGGATGTAGATATCCATTGGAAAGTGAATACAAAAAACATAATGAAAAAGTATAACATTAATCATTCGAGAAAGAAATTAGAATCAGTAAATGAACAAAAGATAGTTTGGTATTAGATAATGAGCCTTAGAAATCTGAAAAGAATAAACACTCAAGTTCCTCGAAGATTATCCGTAATTACATATTTCCAGTTGTGTCAACCATAAAAAAAGCTTTTAAAGCTTTAATATCAACGTTATTATCTATACTGTAACCTTCAACTTGTTTGTATGTACGGCCGTGACTTTTAAAGCTAAAATATCAACGTCATTATCGATACAGTAACATACAATTTGTCTGCCTGTCAGGCCTTGATGATACGTTGAAAAAAAGATCATCATAGATCTTCAAGTCTTAAAGTCAGTATTTTAGGATAAAACTTGACTTCCAAAGCAGTTCTATATTACCTGTCAGTTTCATAAGATCATTGATAAACCAGAACCAAATGCTCTACAAATGCCATTGGTTTTCACTACTAGTCATTATTATTGTTATTCGTATTTTATAAAAATAGTGAAAAAAAATATTAATAGAAAGTTAAGGAGACCAACAATAAATGAAGAAAGATATATGGAAGTTAAAGAAAATACTGGATTTCCATACCTAGCTACTTAAAAAAACATCAGTGACAGTTTTGAAATATCTCAGTAATAGACAGATGAAGCCTCCTTCCTATGCTGTTAGTCGAGTAATGGAACCTTCTAAAGGCACTTTTATTCATATTTGTTTCCAGACAAAGCTTTGGTGTCCCTCCCTTTCTTCTTGACTGAATATAAAAACAGTGTCTTGCTGTAATCCATGTGGC
>NC_090759.1:52537806-52542806 GCF_036898095.1 Palaemon carinicauda
TATCGACTTGTCTGTTAACATTGGCGTGGGAATAGTAACCTCATCCCTATATATATATATATATATATATATATATATATATATATATATATATATATATATATATATATATATATATATATATATATATATATATATACACATTCATGCATCCATATTTATGCATGCACATTCATGCATACACACTAAGAACTTGGAATAGAGTTAATATGGCAGCAATCTATTCACTGTACAAGAAAAGCAGACCTGAAAATGCATGAATGATTGATGTAATGTGAATTCCAAAATGCTTGAAGGTGAGGGTATGAAGAAGTCAAACCAAATCGTGGAGACTTGCTAGGTATGAAAGGTTGGCGGGATAATATGGTACTGATGGCGCAAGTAACCAGATGACCTATGTGTATAAGGTGGGCTTGCATGATGGATAAGTTCCATATAAATGGAAAACAGAAATAAGTGCTTTAAAGCATAAGTAAAACGAAGATAGATGATTTTGTTACAAGTTCTTAGAATAGCTGTAGAGACGTACAATAAGGTTTTCATCGAGAAAGTAAAACAAGAAATAATAACGGTAGAGCAATGGGAATCTAGTCAGGTAAGATGTATTTCTAATAAAACAGTTACGTCGAATATTTGAGAATTACATGAGGAAGGCTTCTCTAGTGTACATAGACATAGATAGATCATGCAATGAAATTGACAGGAATGAAAAATTTCAGTAGTTGAGGAGGTATAATATATACTATTAGATTTGCAGAGTGATTACAAGTTTTTACTAAAAGTTTAAAGGCCGCTCATGAATGGCAGATGGAAGAGACAGTGACATTGCCCTATCAAGCAGGACAATGTCATACAGACTGACCATATATACACATGACCAGCACCCAAGCCCAGTCTTCATCCAATATAGGACCAAGGAAGGCCAGGCAATGGCTGCTGATAACTCAGCAGATAAATCTAATGGCTCCCCCAAACACCTTCATACTTTGCTCACAAGGATGGTGAGGTTGCCGTGACCAAAGGAACTAACGAGTCTGAGCGGGACTGGAACCCCAGTCTGTCGATCACCAGTCAGGGACACGTCCACATCTTTGATGCCTTCGCCAAAATCGAAGATTTTGCGAAGCATATGTATTCACCCCTGTCTGTTTATTTGTCACTGAACAAATTTACAAAAGAAAAAAACCCACTGTACCGATTTTGACCAAACTTGGTCGTCTTGTTGGGTATGAACCCAATGATGAATCTGTAAAATTTTGAATAAAGTAAATCAAAGTACAAGTACGCAACAGTACTCTGAAAATAATCGCAATATTAATTTTTTGTTTGTGAACAACATTACGCAAAAACTACTGAACCAATGTTGGGGATGTGGGGTTTGACTCAAAGACAAATCCATTAGATTTTGAAGAAAATACATCGAAGTAGAAGGTACGCAGACGAGTTGAGAGCAAAATAAGACTGCTTGGCGTGGCTATGGCATGCTCTTTTCTGAGTGCCACTCTAGTTTGAATAGGTAAATTTAGAAGGGAGTGAATGACTTAATGTAGCATTGGCGTCTGAGACAAGATTTGGTTGTATCTTGATACCTATTTAATATATTCATAAGTAGAGTAATGACAAAAGTCAAAATATATAAATAATGCAGGTGATAGTTCATGGCATAAGAAAGCAATCTTTAAATGTTAAAGGTGTCTGGTTTCAGTTCCAGTTCCATCAGAATAGATGCTCACCAGAACGTCAGCCGAGCAAGCCCAAGCCCCACTGTGGTGCACTACCACAGCAGTGGCCTCCCCCAGTAAACAGCTTAAACTCACGGTCCCGGGCGGGGATCGATCTGCTGCCATGCGAATGCCAGGCAAACACGTTACCACTGTACTAGCCAGGAGGCTTTGATTGAAGTGGTCAGTGGCCGATGTCAGTAAATAATAGAGCATTGGTTTGTGTCAGTGAAGAGAAGCTATAGAACCTGATTCATGAACCTAAAATCTTTCTGTAGATGAATAGCGTCAGTAAAAGAAAAGATACACATGTATAATATAGGGCAATGGCAGTTATTATAAATTTTGGAAATTGGACTTGTTTTATATACATACAGTATTTTGGAGTAAATTCAATGTATTATGGTAGGAGGAGATAAGATATAAACCGTAGAATAGGTCATGCATAGATCTTAGTATTGCTGTAAAACGTCAGAAATAGGAGAGTATGTGAAAGAAAAATATGGGATGCGGAACTCACCCTTTCTTTGCGATGTATAGTGCAGTTATTGAATATGATAAAGGAATAATTAAAAGGCAATATCTATGTTGTATGCATAAGAGGACAGGTGAGAATTGTAGATATATGACCCGATAAAATAATAATGTAGGTAAAAAATATACTCTATATCAATCAAGGTGTTCTGAGATGAATTTCTCCCTGTAACCAATAAACGATGACATTTTTAGGATGAGGTAGTGTTAAGTGGGCAGTAATACCCAAGATGAATGAGAGCGTATGAAGAACTGCAGAGATTGCTGCAGTTTTTTTTTTAAAGGAGGTTCATTGAGCTGCTGGTGATACTTCTACGTAAATGCATTAAGTTGCTGGTTCAAGAGAATATCAAAACTCAGAGTAATTGCAAGTTCGGAAAATTAGTACTGAATAAGAATAGATTTCAACAACTGTTTTGATAAACAAACTCCATTCAAAACGTAGATAACATGTTAAACAATATCTCTATTATACCTTAACTAATAGTAGAAAAGTATTAGATATATAATGATTATGATAAAAGCTATATCCTCACCTGATAATATTAAAGTTCAGGAAAATAAACTTAGACCTAGACCTACAGCTTATAAAGAAATTGCTAGGAAGGTCTAAGGAGCACATCAGCTCCTTATAGTCCAATTTTGATAAGCTATCTTTATGACTGGCCTATTATATCTCTTCATTCCGGACCTTTAATTATCATCTGCTGGGTATGAAGTATTTTTCTTATCTTATAATCTATTCAAAAAAATTTAGAAGTAGAGAGATTGACCTTAAAAATAATGAGTCATGCGATTTCATAGACATATGTGATACCCTCTAGATTTTGATTCATTGGTTTCCTATAGACACCTTAATGAATGAAAATGGTTTTCATAAATAGATGAAATGGAAAAGAAAATGTGTGAAGAATAGAATCATCTACTCGCGGGATGGTGAGACAAGAGGACTACTTAAAGGAAACTAATAGAACAGAGGAAACAGGAAGGAAAAATTTCCATAAGAAGTAGAATCCTTCAAAGCAGAGAGAAAGCAAAGAGATGAGTAATCAGAAATCAGAAAGCACTGAGCAGGAAGATATAGCCAACAGGAATTATATGAGACCCTATAAAAATTTTTTGGCCAATCAAGAGCAGATATAAGACTTAAAAACTAAAAAAAAAGGCTAACCTTTAATTCAGAGTTCTTTCCCTTTGCCCTTTTATAAGAAGGAAGAAAAAAGAAAGTCAATAAAAAAGGTCCTTACCACATGGTCCATCTGAAGCCACACTGAGAGTGAGCCCAGACGTGGACCCCTTGCAAAGGGCAATTTCAAAGAGACATTTGTTGTTGTAGGTGACTCCATCCGTGCCACACACAGGGTCATATATTTTGGTGCAGGCTTCAGGACATCCTTCGGAGAAAGAGGGCGGCAGAGGATTAAATACAGCTGGATCTGAGAAGCCTCCATCGTCTTGAGGTGAAGGAGGAGGAAATGGAATAACCCCACTTCCAGGGGTATTATCCAGGACTGGAACCTCGGCAGGTGGAGAGAACGCCGGAGTTCCTAAGGCTATCGAAGCTGAGGGAGAGAATTGTTATTAGCTTGGATATGTTTGAAGAAAGTTATTTACGAAGTACCTCAAACCCTTTCTTATGAATTTTTTTGTGGACGCTGTAATTGTAATTGATGCCTTCATTTAACCACATATAGTTGATTTAATCATATTTTACATTCCTCAAAAAGGTAGAAGCCAAGAACCAGCTTTCTTTGGTTAGACAGTTATTCATGAGGAAAATAGTGAGTGGTAGACGAGTGTCATACAATGCTTAATTCTTATAGGATCACAAGAATTTTTGAATATTATTCCTTACAGAATCAAATGGCAAACGAATGAAGCAGCTATAAATATCTAAAGATTTACAGATGCACCTCTAATAAAGAAAAATGAGGTAACTTATAATTTTTTCAACCTTTCCAATCCTCCAAAAAGTCTTACCACTAAACTATTTTTTTATAGACTGGAAATGAATTACAAGGCTCACTGGCTGTGCAACGGAAAGCTAACTCCACATAAGGCGGTGCCGTGATGACTTCAAACTCATTTCCACCATAAATAGCCGTTTACGATTCTTGCCAAGGTTGGGAAGGATGTTACAAACCGTGTGGTGCGATTATTCGAGACACTTATTAAGAGTCAGCTGTCAAATTTATGTTATTTATTGAAGTAAGAACTATTTTTACGAATTCACCTACCTATTTATTTATATATTTATTTACTCAGATACCTATTTATTTATCTATCCATTTCCAAATTCAATTATTTTGATATACCTTTCTAGGAAGCAATATAAGATAAAAAATCATAAAGGCATAATTAGATGAAACATTTTATAAAACTAAAAAAAAAAGGAACAGTTATACCAAAACGGAAAATTTGACAGAAGGATAAAATCACGAACTATGATCCTTGTTTATGAGAAAAGCTCTGAAAGACAAGTAACGGATGGCTAAGGTCAAAGTAGAGGATAGCCTTGGAAGCATCGCTAATATAGCGTGAGCTAAGACCAGGGATGCAATTGCAAGCGTTGCACGAGCGTTAGAATAAGCCCAAATTCACAAAGCGTAATGCAGACCCATTAGACATCATGTAAAGGTCAAAGTTTCAAATCCTGACGTTATGCATCGTAACACAGACTTATATGTTTGTTCATATATATGAATACATCTGTTTGCATATATGTATATATATATAAATTATATA
>NC_090759.1:52557806-52565306 GCF_036898095.1 Palaemon carinicauda
CTTCAAACAAGGTCATCTGGGAAAAGTAAAGGATGGTAGATAGTTCTGATGGTTTCAATCCACAGGAAATTAAAGACAGGATCAGTAGCAATGATAGTAGTTTCAACAGCCGAAGTAATGTACGAATAGTAATTTTAGTACAGGAGTATTAGTGATACGAAAAGCTTATCGTTGAGATATTACCGCTAGAGATATTGGGTCCTTTGACTGGCCAGGCAGTACTACATTGGATCCTTTTCTCTGGCTTCGGTTCATTTTCCCTTTGCCTACACATACGCCGAATAGTCTGGCATATTCTTTACATAGTCTCTTATGTTCTCATACACCTGACAACAATGAGATTACCAAACAATTCTTCTTCGCCTAAGGGGTTAACTACTGCACTGTAATTATTCAATGGCTACTTTCCTCTTAGTAAGGGTAGAAGAGAGACTTTAGCTATGGTAAGTAGCTCTTCCAGGAAAAGGACACTCCAAAATCAAACCATTGTTCTCTGGTCTTGGGTAGTGTCATAGCCTCTGTACCATGGTCTTTCACTGTCTTGGGTTAGAGTTCTCTTGCTTGAGGGTACACTTGGGCACACTATTCTATCCTATTTCTCTTCCTCTTGTTTTGTTAAAGTTTTTTTTTTATATATAGTTTATATAGGAAATAATCATTTCAACGTTACTGTTCTTCAAATATTTTATTTTTCCTTGTTTCCTTTCCTCACTGGCCTATTTTCCCTGCTGGAGACACTGGGCTTATAGTTTAGGAAGTAATAATAATAATAATAATAATAATAATAATAACACCCCAGACATTATGTAAATTATGAGATCAGGGTTTATTTAAAAGGCTGACTAAGAACCAGGGAAATAGTTTTAGGATTCTATAATTTTGGGTTTATACTGTCATTTGGCAATTGTATTTTGCTATTAAGAGAGAATTGGCAAAAGAGAAATTAAAGTGAAACGAATGAAGTTATCTTTGATGAGAAAACAAATGTAAAACTAGAATAGGGAAGAGAAATGAAGAAATACCAAAATAAGTATATATCAAATATTAAATTAGAAATAAAAATAATCAGTCATTACTTGAATTCAGCCATACCTGTACTTACAGAAAACAAACCAAGCAAAACACAAGAAAAACAAGTAAACATGAATATTAAGTCCCTACGCTATCAAAATCTCCTGCATCATAGATTTTGTTAAAAATTGATATCCGGTAGAAGGTTGACCTAAGTACCAGCCTCCCATTGATATACAAGCGCTATAAAGTTTTTGGGTCCTTTGACAGGCCAGATAGCACTACTCCAGATCCCTTTCTGGTCAAGGCTGATGCCTACACATATACTGAATAGTTTGGTCTATTCTTTGCACATTCTCATCTTTCTTTATTCACATTACATCAATAGGCTAACCGAACAATTCTTCTTCACTCAATGGGGTAAATACTACACTGTTGTTGTTCAGTGGCTACTTTCCTCTTTCTAAGGGGAGATTCTCTTTACCAATGGTAATCAGCTCTTCTAGGAGATGGGCACTCCATTTCTAGCCTTCGGTAGCAGCATAGCCTCTGCTCCATGGTCTCCCACTATCTTCTCTTGCTCGAAGGTAAATTCAGGAGCACTATTCTATCTTTTTTTCTCTTAGTTTTATTTCAAATAGTTAGTCAAGCAGGATTAATGGAAGAAGGGACACGGATACCTGGTGTTTATCAAGAAGTGTCTTTTTCCCAATCTGTTCCGTTATCTTCCTCTCTGGTTTTCTTTTTTCAAAACCATCATTACAGTTCTCCCTTCAGTTGAAGTAGTTATCTGGGAGGGCACTAAGCCTTGCATAGTGTATTGGCCCTGCCACGTTGACCAATTTTATCTGACATTTTGTTTTCAGTCTGTGAGCTGTAAATATCAATAATGTTTAATGTTTTTTTATCATTATTGTTAAGTTTGTTTTCTATTATAATGAGATTAATTTCATTCTTATTTTGTTGAGAGATATTGAGCAAAATCCAGGACCACTGCGTCCTTAACTTCGCCAGTGTTGTCTAATGTATTGCAATATTCGAGGACTATATGGCTATTAGAGGCCTTGCAATTGCCGCCAGAGTATATGAGATTATGCGCTTGTCTGAGTTCCTTATTCTAGGCTTTAAGACGTCAGTAATATTTAAATAGGATGCCATTACTAGGGCAAGGGGGAGAGCAGTATATATTAGGACTGAGTGCCCTACTTCTCTTAAATCCTGCTATAGGAATGTGGATATTTTCAAATTAATTTCATAAAAGTTTGCGTTCCATCTATCGGAATCCAATCTTGAATGATTCAGTCTTCGATTGTTTTACCATTATAGTTAAGATACAAAAAGATGTTTGAAATGCCTCTTTTGATCTGGTTGGGCATTTCAATGCTCATCGTAGGGAGTAGTTAAATTCTGTTTCTCCTTCAGATTGCCATGGCTTTAGAGTTTTGGACTTGCCTCTGAACTGAGCTGTGAAAAAATCATAAGTGAAGCTGCTCACAGATCTACTAACTGCTTAGATCTAGTAAACACCAACTCTCCTGGTGTTTAAAAATTACGATTGGTTATCCAATTGGGACGTCTGATTATGCTTTGGTTTCATTTGCAATCAAGAATGAGAAGTCTGTCCAAGATATGTCATACTCATGTAGATATATATTAAATCTCAAGCAGACTGGATTAGCATTTTGGGTAATCTTTTGTTTTTGAATTGTTCACAATTGTATAGAAGTGTTGAGTCTGTTTTCTTAAAGGAGAATCTGGTCAACATAATCGATAGTCTTATTCCTTCTGGTACGTTGAAATACCTGGAGAAAGTCAAACAACGTTTCAATAATAATTGTATACGTGCTTATTTGGAGAAGCAAGAGGCCTATTATCTATGGAAGGGTAGCATATCAGATTTTACTTGAAATAACTATACTCGGCTAATATCTGTCGCTCAGAGTTTATGCTTCAACTGAAAAAGAATGTAGTTTGACCATAAAAGAAACCCTTCCTGGTACAACCCAGGAACATAAGTTTTGGGCTATCCTTAAATCTGTACTTTTTTTGTGTAAAATTAACAATTCCTCCTTTACTTAAATCTGAAGGTTCTGTCACACTGTTGAGAGTAAAAAGATACCCCTTTGGTTGATATGTTTGACAGTATGCAGGGTAATGAGAAATTCGATCTTCCTTATTCCTGTTTTCCTGAGGCTAAACTATGTGCCGGTAGTTTTTTAAATTTTAGTCCCGTAAAATTAAAACACTATTACCTTGATGCTCATGGTACTTTTCCTTTGTTTCCACAGTGACTGCTGATTTCTTAGCTTCTAAGGGCTAAGTTGTCTGTTATCTTTATATAGTTATCAAAAGAGGTCCTTTTTTCAATTGTTGGAGAATTGGTAGTGTTACTCCATTAGGTAAATGACTTTGTCGCAGTTTTAGTCTTCATGATTATCAACTAGTTTCTGTAGCACTCTAATTATCTAAAGTTTTTGAATGTCTTATGGCAAAATGTTTAAATAGGTATGGTGAACATAACAATATGTTCCCTATTTAGCTATTTGACAGGTGATGACCCTCTTCAATTTCAATGCTGTACATATATTCTTTGATTGTGGTCAGGAAGTTTGTATGATTGGCCTTAATTTTAGTGTTACTTTTGACAATGTTAATCATGAGTCCCTTCTTTTCAAACTAAAATAGTTGGGAGTAGACCGGTCTATTCTTAGCATCATTATTGAATTTTGGAGTAACAGATTGCAAAGGGTACTTTTTGATTTGTACCGCAGTGTGATTTGTACCGCAGTGAGTTTCTCAGGGTAGTCTTCTTGCCCGATTACTTTTCATACAATATATACATGATATGAGATTTGGCCTAGAAACAAGCTCGTTTCATATGCAGATGATGCTATTCTCTTTGCATCACTGCCTTCTCCTGAATGTAGATCTGGGGTTGCTGAATCCCTTTATAGAGATCTAGCTAAGTTTGTGGATGGTGCAAACTATGAGGCATGAAGCTGAATTTTAAAACTCAAAAGTATGATACTTCAGATATATAAAACTCTTCGAATTTTAAGCGTGACTTGATTACAAAATTGCCTTTGAGAAACACATTTGGTCAGTTTTTTCGTAAATTGCACAAACATTGGCTTCTTCATAGTCTAAGATTTTCGGTGATAAACATATCCTGAAAAAATATTTTAATTCTTTAATTCTACCTTGTCACGAGTATTTTTGTCCTGTCTAGTCTCCAGCTTGCGAGTCTCCTCTTAATTTGTTGGACAAAATCAATCTTGTGTATTAAATTTCTTATTCTTGATCTTTATATTAATCTGGGGGACCGTCATTCAGGTGATTCTTTATGCATGTTGCATAAGAGTTTTCATAATTTTGACCCTCTATACATTCAGATCTTTCCAGATAGTGCCATTTTGTACGCAGGACTAGTTATGCAGTTAATTCTGACAGGCTTGTCATCACTGACATAATGTTCAACACTACGCAGTATTCTAGAAGTTTTATTCAAACTATGACCAGATTATGGAATGATCTTCCTAATCATGCAGTTGGATCGGTGGAACTTCAGAAGTTCAAATCTGCAGTAAACGTTTACTTTATATGTTGAACAAGTTTACATAGGTTTCTCTTCATAGTTTGTTTATGACAGATCTATTCTAAAGTCGCTACTGATCTTTAGATCAAGGTCTAGAGACCTTGCTTTAGATATTTCATATTTCTATTCATTACTTCTCATATATATTTTATTTATTTCCTTATTTCCTTTCGTCACTGGGCTATTTTCCCTGCTGAAGTCTTTGGTCTTGTAGTATCCCGCTTTTCTTACTAAGGTTGTAGCTAGTTATTGATAATAATAATAATAATAATAATAATAATAATAATAATAATAATAATAATAATAATAATAATAGTAATAATAATCTGAAATATTTTAAGACTTACACTATTTTACTTCAAAAGCGATTAAACAGAAAGAAAAAAGTACAATATTTTAAACTGCATCACTACTGAATTAACGCCTCCCACCAACATGCAACCCACGTCTTGAAAATCAGCTATAAAACATAAAAAAATATACTAGAACTTACTCTCTTTTATAGTGTTGCCAGGGCTTGGAGGAAGGTAAGACAGACCTGGAATGGCCCTGCTGGGGATGCTGGACCCGGAGTGGAAAAGAGATAAAACCACCAACCAAAATTTCGCTGGGAAACGGGACATCATCTTTCTTGTTATGCAACTGCGGAAGAGAGAGAAAAACGAAACCGGTTTGTGAGATGCAGCTTAACTGTTCTTGACATGGGGTCATTCAGCCTTTTTATTTATATATGCAGTTTTGTCTTGAATGTTTTTATGATTATTTGCTTATTAACTGGATTTAATTGATTTAGAGACTAATTTTTTTCTGTATTTAAAATGGTTTAATTTAGTTTATTCGTTTCAAAGAGTACTACTACTAATAGTAATTAGAATTGCATTGATGATAATGATAACAGCATTAACAATAGTACTGATAATGATGATAAAAAAATAAAAACTTTGATTATGATAATGATAATGAATTCAATACTGATAAAGTAATTATATTTGTAATCATGTCCAATCCCCTGATCAATGACACATACCTTGAGAGTTTATGAGACAAAAAATGAATCCTTATACGATTCAACTGACATCCATATCTTCTACCTTACTAATCTATATAACTTCAATGAAAAAAATAGAAGTTTTTACTAGATTAAAACGAGTTTATTTAGATATAAACTCAGCAGTTTATTAAGCTTATCTATTCTAATCCCATCTTATATTGAGATAGTAATTCTATGAAAGAGTTAAAAGCATAAATTTTCAGTGAAATAAGATTTTCATAAGCACTAATCAATGTTAAATGATTATGTAACAAAAACTTTGAAAATGAAAAATATAAATTTTGTATTACACTCCTTCAGTGCAATTGAATACTCCAAACTAGAATTAGCAGGGTCTTAATAAATTCTATATCTAAGCAATATAGATTGCATATATATGTATGTATGTATGTATATATATATATATATATATATATATATATATATATATATATATATATATACATATATATATATATATATATATATATATATATATATATATATATATATACATATCTATATATACATATCTATATACATATATATATATATATATATATATATATATATATATATATATATATATATATATATATATATATATATTTTCATATATATATATGTACATATATATACATATATATATACACGTATATATATATATATATATATATATATATATATATATATATATATATATATATATATATATATATGTGTGTGTGTGTGTGTGTGTGTGTGTGTGTGTGTGCGTGCGTGTGTCAGAAACTCATAACCAATCACTCAAGGCCAACAAGCTTTTACTCTCGTGTAAATTAACAGGAATGTGAAGTAATTCTATATCCCGATCGCTTGACATCACGTAGCTTATTAGACATAATATTCAATCCTAGTCATCTCACCGGCGCCCCCTCCCCCATGGTTCTATCACCCCTAGTAATCTACAACCTCTTTCCATCGTCCACGATCGCTCAAGCCCTTCCAATCAGTCTCCGATAAGGGAGCAGGTAGATTCTGCGGTTACTTCGACCCTTCTAACCTTCAGACAGGCTTAAGCCTCTAGCCGACTTCTGTCTGCTGATGGGGAGTCTGCCGGACCTTTATCTATATGAAATTCTACAACTTGCGTGTCGATAGACTGGTCTGTCTGGCCATGTCTGCAGACAGGTATGAAGGGTCTAAATTCATGTGAATTGTTGTAGATCTTGCGTAAGTATAATTTGAAGTTCTGATACATTTACTTTACCCATTACTTACTCTTGCTTTCTCCTGTTTACAAAGGCAAGATTGTAGTTCCCATGAGTTACATTTAACATTCACGTCTAAGGACTGTAGGGCACTTAACTGTAATTATCCGTACTTACCTCTTCCTCTCATAGTAGAGAAAACGAAAGTAACTCCCGACAGTGAAACTATTCACTTTCAATTTCGGTTTACTCGTTTTCTCTTACAAGAATCGGGTTAACTCTCTTAAAACGATACGGTTGTCAAATAAATGAAAACTTTATATCAATTATAATTGTACTAAATATGATACGCAAATATCATTACTAGGATAAAGTCTCTTAATTATGCTTAGATGTTATAGATCTCAGATATGTTACAATGTTCTGCAATAGACATGGAAAAAAATTAGAAGTTACTTTAGATTTTAATTTTGGTTACTTAAGATATGAAGGAATATTTCCTACAACTCCAAGAACTTTCATAAGTTCTATCTTTAGATGTGACTAAAGTTCTTAGTAATTTGGCAAACGTTGAAAATATCTTTAGTCTCAGAATTTATTTCATTAAGGTCAACTTCGAGGATTCTATATTTGGATAATTCATACATAACATAATAAAATATTGCCTGATCAAG
>NC_090759.1:52577806-52580306 GCF_036898095.1 Palaemon carinicauda
ATATATATATATATATATATATATATACACATATATATATAGAAACAAATATATATATATATATAAATATATATATATATATATATATATATATATATATATATATATATATATATGTATAATATATATACATATACATATATATATACATTTATGCATTATATAGCCTATATGTGATATATATATATGCATTACACACACACATGTATATATGTGTATATATATATATATATATATATATATATATATATATATATATATATATATATATATATATGTATATATATAATTTTTTATTCAGGTTATAAGAATGAATAGATGAATGAATAAGAACACGACTATTGTCTACTATAGTCTCTGTAGTAACCATGAGCAGGTTCTTGTCGCTCCAACCTTCTCAATATTTGAAAATCTGCGATTTTAATTCTATTGAGGTTTCTTCTCATATGGGGGTATATATACTTATATATAATGTTGAAAATTACTTACAAACTCTGAATAAAGAGTGTTATAGAAAATCTAGTTATAAGAACACGGCTAAGCTCTATATGTGAAACTACTACTTAGTTGTATATCCTACATATTACTTCCTGATGAACAGAAGAATAAAACTATAAAAATCACACGATAGAAAATAAATTACATAAGAAAAAAAGTAATTGGAGCTTACAATGCTACTTTTTAAACAATTATTAGGTCATTGCAATGGTTACTTAGTAAGAGTTACTTTATCACTATCTTACAATTAACAAATATATCTTCCAGGGTTTGTGAACTCTTGTTATATATGATTGTTCTTTGGTGAACTCTTTACTGTTGTTTTTCTTTTACTATTTCCACGAGCGTTAATATTTGAATATTCTAAAGGGGAGTTTTCCCAGTATTGGGGAAAAGCCACATTAACTTTCACTACAGCCCAACGGACTGCAGTGTCAGTCAGTCCTCTTCCTTTCACTTTTACGTATATATTACGTTTTATACTTCACTATTTTGTAATAGCATAAGCAAATAAATCTAATATTTACGATCTATAATAAGTTAAGTAATAATAATAAGATAAGAAAATGCCAACTTTAATGGGAAATAATGTAAGTAAACAAAAACAAGAATATAAAAACAAAAAACCTTGCTTTTGAATATAGACGGCTAAATATCAGGTTATAACCTTGAATTAAACAAAGAATGAATAGTAAACATGAGGTAGGTAAATAACTCTAGAAATCATGAAAAAATGAATTATCAAATATAAATCATTAGTTATGATCCGTTTACTTCATACACGTATAAACATGCAAATATGTGAGCAATATGATAACATCAGAGGTTGAAAGGTTCTGTTCTGTTACAAGTGTTCCACAGAACAGAGCAATCGAAAGTTATGATTAGAAAATATAAAATATTGCAGACATTGGATTTACTGGTATCAGTGATGGTATCTATATTAAATTTCCAACATAGATATATTAAGAGAAATCCAAAAGAGGTTTGAATGAAGACAGCACAAGTAGGAAAATTGTAACTGGTGAGGAAAAGCTAGTTTTTTACTAATTTTTTTCCGAGTAATAAGTAGTTTAAATAGCACATGGTTTTAATAATTAATAAAAAGCATATACTTATCCTGTAAGGAATTCCACTGAATACAAAAATTGGAAATAAAAAACAATCAAAAGAACTGGACTGTCTTTCGATTACTTCATGAAAATTCATTATATTCGTAACATCATTGTTGTTTCGAGTTACTACAAACATACATAACATACTTAATTTAATGTAAGTGGTGAAGATAACCTCATGCCATAGACAATTATTTATATCATATTACAATACTCATGATACTTCAAATAAACCTAAGTCACAGCGTCGCGATAACTAAAAGACTCTATACAATATCCCAATGCCTCTTAAATTAATCAAAGTCTAAGTATGCGGATCTTGAATTTGATAACCTACCGATTGTACGAGAAACGACGTCCGTAAGGCCACAGGGGTGAATGAAATCTAACCCGAAGCGAGCCAAGTGGCGTACAGCAGGGAACAGGCAAACACGACAGCGTTGGGGGTGTGTATCCGTTCACCTCGCTCGTACGAAGAACACTAAAGGGATTTGCCGTTCATAATGACTATTCCTCTTCTCCGGATCTCCTCCTCCGCTGGATTTCCAGATGGCCTCCACCTGCTGATCCACAACCCCATCTCTATTCACCCCTCACTCCTACTACCTCCAACCCCTGACTATGTTATTACCCCCATTCCATATACCTCCGTCCAGCATCCATGCTCTTCATAATGAAGCCCTTCCCAAACATGCCTAATTTGCATTTGATAGTTAAAATAGGAGGAATTCTTTCATCTAGGTAGTACGTTGTCCAGGGCACCAGCCACCCGTTGAGGTACTACTGCTAAAGAGTTATGGGGTCCTTGGACTGGTCAGCAGTACTACATTTAATCCTTCTCTCTGGTTACGGTTCACGTTCCCATTGCCTATACAAACACCGAATAG
>NC_090759.1:52585306-52597806 GCF_036898095.1 Palaemon carinicauda
AGCAGTTTCCTTGTCAGCTGCAACAGCTGTTGTAGCTGACAAGGAAAAAACTACTATTTGCAGTGAGTGAGTGAATTAACGTATGATGGACGAGAGTGTTCCTGTTTTTTCATCTCCTCACTGTGATCTATGTTAGTTTTAGATGAGTCAACAGGTTCTAGATTTTTGGCATAAAAATATTTTATTTGTGCTTTCACTGATGAGTTTTGATTGTATGAAAAATCAGCTTCCCTTAGGTAACCTTAACGCAAGGACAAGAGGAACACACATTTTAAAAACTTCAATAAGCAATGTCACAAAGGAGGATTAAATTTTACTTCCCTATTATAATAAGTTATGCACTGATGGTGTTCCAGATATGATGGCTAAAAACTAGGGATTTATTGAACATCTTAAGAAAGCAAATAATTGATTTTTTTCAATGAAAACAGCTAATTGTGTTTAGACAGATACAGTTTTTACTGGGATGTTGCATTTTTATGAGATGTGATTGTTTAAAAGTACCTACTTGATAATATAAAATATTTGAAAAGGTTATATTGTTGATATTTATAAGCTATCTTTTCCAAAAGATTAATATTATTTTATTTATCACTTCAATACAAAGAATCTACTTGCTTAACCAAAGTAATTTGGAAATGACATGCTTTCGATATTATTCATTTACTTACAGTAGTTTGAAAACTACCCAAACGTGAATGAAATATTTTAAAATTTAGTTTTCAATATAATTCATTTAATGATTACCTGTATAAAAAGTACTTAATTCAAATATTTGAAATTGTAATGTTTTAAATTTTTATAATCCAGTCACTCTTCTTTTAGATTACTAATAAATTACTTGGAAGATAAAATAACCAACAAAATTCTATGCGGTTCCCCACACCTGGTCTGGCCTATTCTTTCCACATTCTCGTATGTCCTCATGCACCTGACAAAACCGAGAATGTCAAACAATTCTTCACACAAAGAGGTTAACAACAGCAATGCAATTGTTCAATGGCTACTTTCCTTTTTGTAAGGGTTGATCGAGACTTTAGCTATGATAACCAGCTCTTCTAAGAGAAGGACACTCCAAAATCATACCATTGTTCTCTAGTCTTTAGTAGTGCCATATCCTCTGTACTATGGTCTTCCCCTGTCTTTGGGTAGAGTTCTTTTGTTTCAGGATACACTCCGTCAAACCTTTCTACGTTATTTCTCTTCCTCTTGTTTTTTGAAAGTTTTTATAGATTACATATGGAAAATCTATTTTATGGCTGTTGCCGTTCTTAAAATGTCTTATATTGTTCATTAATTCTCTTTATTATCGGATAAAGGATGAACTCAGTTGGAAGGATCACGTGTTGGACTAAGTAAGATGGTGAAAAAGTGAATTTTTTTTTTTTTGAAGAGGAAATATCATCAGGCAAATGATGGACTCAGTTGGAATGATTAAGAGAAAATTTGATTTCTTTTTTTTGAAGAGGAAATATCTTTTGATGCAGGTGGTCCAAGTTTTACATAATGAGATGAAGGATGGACTCAGTTGTAAGGATCAAGTATTGGACTAAGGAAGATGGAGAGAAAATTTAGTTTTTTTTGAGGAAATATATTTTGATACAGGGAGTACAAGTCATACATCATCAGAGAAAGGATGGACAAAGTTGGAAAGATCAAATATTGGACTAAGAAAGATGGAGAGAAATTTTTTTTTTTTTGACGTGGAAATATCTTTTGCTGCACGTGGTGTAAGTCCTACATCATCAGATAAATGATAAGACTCGTTTTGAAGGATCAGGTGTTGGACTAAGGACGATGGAGAGAAAATAGATTTTTATTCTTTTGAGGAAGATGAAATATAGTTTGATGCAAGAGGTACAAGTATTACATCATCAGATAAGGGATAGACTCAGAAGGATCAAATGTTGGACCACGAAACATGGAGATTTTTTTTTTTCTAAGGAGGAAAAATCCCTTGCGGCACGAGGTACAAGTCCTATATGATCGGGTAAAGGATGGACTCAGTGTGAAGGATCAAGTGTTGGACTATGGAAGATAGAGAATAGGGAACATTGTTTTGAAGAGGAAACATCCTTTGATGCAGGTGGTACAAGTCCTACAACATCGAATAAGGGATGGAGTCAGTTGCAAGGATCAAGTGTTGAACTAAGGAGATGGAGAGAAAATTGATTTTTTTTTTCTTTTAGGAGGATATATCCCTTGATGCAGTTGGTACAAGTCTTACTTTATCGGATAAGGGATGGACTCAGTTGGAAGGATCAAGTGTTGGACTAAGGAAGATAGAGAAAAGGGAACATTGTCTTGAAGAGGAAACATCCTTTGATGCAGGTGGTACAAGTCCTACAACATCGAATAAGGGATGGAATCAGTTGCAAGGATCAAGTGTTGGACTAAGGAGATGGAGAGAAAATGGATTTCTTTTTTTAGGAGGAAATATTCCTTGATGCAGGTAGTACAAGTCTTACTTTATCAGATAAAGGATGAACTCAGTTGGAAGGATCAAGTGCTGAACTAAGGAGGAAGGAGAAATATCCTTTGATGCAGGTGGTACAAGTCCTACAGCATCGAATAAGGGATGGACCCAGTTGGAAGGATCAAGTGTTGGACTTGTACCAACCATGTGTCACACAATCATACATAGTAATGACATTTCAATTTGTGTATATAATATGCTTGTATCTTCGCTCTCCCCTCGCACTAACATTGAACCTGAAATAACGTATCTGTTTTTCTCACCGTTAACTGTTAACCGGTGCAGTGTCAGTTGAACAGGAAATTTCCTGTTGCATTGAGTTTTTGTATATAAAGGTGAGTGTTCTGTAATAAAGTTACTTAGTTGCTTTCATCCTGCCTTTGAGTCACAACCTTCTCTCGCCTCGTTACATTGGTGACCCCGGAAGTCGACTTGCTCCTCCCGCCTTCCACCCACCATCACCCCTCCGTCATTGGTACTATGGCAGACTCCACGGAAGTTGCCGCTGTCCAATTGAAACTTTCGTGATTCGCCAGCGGAGAGGTGTTTGCTCAGTTTCAGTGCGCAGAAGTCTACTTTCGCATCAAGGGCGTGACTCGCTCAACCACCAAAGCAGATTATGTTCTCGCGGTGATACCCGAGGATTGAATTGAATATGGGATTTAGGCATTAAGCCAAGCACTGGGGCATCAAAGGCCATTCAGCGCTATATAACGAAAATCATTCAATCATATCTGTACACTCACACCATTTAGTATCATTTTAACCTTTAATACAAATCGTAACACTTTCATACAATAAAATCTAGATGTGAAATAAATAGGGATTAAAAGGGTAAAATAAATAAATAAATTAATAAAATCAATTATAGCTCGTAATATAACCCAATACTTTGTATAAATTTTCTCAAGTTCAGGGTATTACAGTTTTCCCCCAGTATATCTCTTAACGGTTTGTCCTGGAGTAAATGTGTCCTCCTCTGGAGATTAAAAACAGGACAATCGACTAAAATATGTTTAACATCCATTGTCACTTGACAGGTATTACAAAGAGGGGCCTGTCTCCCTTCCCCACTCTTCATTAAATAATTGTGCGTTGCATGTGTATGGCCAATACGCAGCCTAGTTAAAATAATGGTATCCCTTCTACTTGTAGAATTACAAGATGACCATTTATCCACCAATGGGTGGATTTGTTTCAATTTTGTATTGGTGGTCAGTTCAGACCATCGAGCTTGCCACTTATTTTTACAGTAAAGATGAATCTCACTTTTAAGATCTTTGTAAGGAATACTCAAGGGGGATGGATTACTTAGCCCTGAAGCTTCCTTTGCTGCCTTATCTACTTGTTCATTCCTATCCACCCCAACATGGGCAGGGACCCAACAGAAGTGAACACTGATACTCTTCCTAGATTGCAGAAGTACTAACCAGTCCTGCACTTCTTGTACTAGATGATGGCCTGGCATAATTTGTTTTAATGAGAGTAAAACACTGTTGGAATCCGTAAAAATTGTATAAAAACTATTTTTGTTGCCATTTTTTAAAATATGTTGGACTGCGAGAATTATTGCGTACAGCTCAGCAGTAAAAATTGAACAAGAGTATGGGAGTTTCCTTCTAATAACAATATCCCCCACCACAGCTGCACTTCCAACTCCTGCAGCCGATTTGGAGCCATCTGTAAAAACATGTTTCCCATGATGTTGAGCAGCATGATTTAAAAACTCACTTTTCATTACCCTACTAGGTAAGGTATTTTTCCCTCCTGCCGTAAAACATACTTTAACAGGTGGATTACACCAAGGAGGAGACTTGGGATATCCTACCTCTGCTATCTGTGCTGTTAACAAGCCTACTTCTCTAGCATCATTTTTCAGCTGTACTTCCAAAGGCTTAGGCACTCTAGATCTGTTAGGAGCCCGATCTAAAGGCGCCCTAACATATTTACAGTTAGGATTGTTTCTCACAGCAAGGGACCTAGCTAAAAACCTCAAACTTAACTCCTCTCTGCGAATGGAAAGGGGAGGTATGCCAGAATCAACATAGAGACTGTCAATGGGAGATGTTCTGTAAGCACCTGTGCAGATGCGAAGTTCAGCATTGTGAACAATATCAAGTTTTCCAAGTAAAGTCTTTGTAGCTGACCCATATTTTGGCATGCATAGTCTAACTTGCTCAGACACAAAGATGTATAAATTCTAAGCAAAGTTGTTCTATCAGCACCCCAATCAAAATGCGATATCACTTTCAGAATGTTCAGTGACTTCTTAACCCTGATAGATAGGTCATTTATATGGGGACCAAATGTCATTTTCTTGTCGAAAATGACTCCAAGAAACTTGACACTATCCTCATATGGCAAAATACAATCATTTAAGAAAAGGGTGGGGATCTCTTCCCTTTTACGAGTACGAGTAAAGCGAATGGCTTTGGTCTTCTGAGGAGAAAACATGAATCCGCGAGAATTTGCCCATGCGGAAGCAGCATTTATTGCAATTTGAAGATTTTGGCATGCTTGTAGTGCAGATGATCCACTACAATAAATTGCAAAGTCGTCGACAAATAGTGATCCTTGTATGCCAGGAGGTATGTGACTAATGAGACTATTAATTGCAACAGCAAAGTGATACCCGAGGACACCTTCCCGGAAATATCCAACTGGCTTTGTGAACAAGGAGACACCCCAATAGCGTATGACACCCTCAAAACATACCTTCTGCAGCAGTACTCGCCGTTGCCACCCGCCCGTATAGAAAAGCTTTTTCAGCTCTCTCAACAACCGTTGGGGGACCAAAGGGCTTCGCTCGCCCTCAGGGAGATGACGAGTATCGCTCGCCTGCAACCTGCCGCAGACGGCTCTCCTCGTGAGGTGAACCTACTTCGTGCCCTTTGGATACGCCGTTTACCTGAACCTGTATGCGCTGCCATACCCGATGTCGATAGTTTACCCATAAAGGACTTGATGACCAAAGCCAATGCCCCTATGGACAGCCACTTCAAGACCTCCATCAACGCCTCCACTCCTGACGAAGAGGACGTCTATTTAACATCAACCGAAGCGGACGTGAATGCTGTAGGACATATGCGCCTACCCTGTGACGTGCCGAAGCGGCGACAAAGCCACCCACCACTCACCGCTCGCTCGCGTCCCAACCAACGACTTCTACAGCCACTTACACTACAATAAATTGCAAAGTCGTCGACAAATAGTGATCCTTGTATGCCAGGAGGTATGTGACTAATGAGACTATTAATTGCAACAGCAAAGTGATACCCGAGGACACCTTCCCGGAAATATCCAACTGGCTTTGTGAACAAGGAGACACCCCAATAGCGTATGACACCCTCAAAACATACCTTCTGCAGCAGTACTCGCCGTTGCCACCCGCCCGTATAGAAAAGCTTTTTCAGCTCTCTCAACAACCGTTGGGGGACCAAAGGGCTTCGCTCGCCCTCAGGGAAATGACGAGTATCGCTCGCCTGCAACCTGCCGCAGACGGCTCTCCTCGTGAGGTGAACCTACTTCGTGCCCTTTGGATACGCCGTTTACCTGAACCTGTATGCGCTGCCATACCCGATGTCGATAGTTTACCCATAAAGGACTTGATGACCAAAGCCAATGCCCCTATGGACAGCCACTTCAAGACCTCCATCAACGCCTCCACTCCTGACGAAGAGGACGTCTATTTAACGTCAACCGAAGCGGACGTGAATGCTGTAGGACATATGCGCCTACCCTGTGACGTGCCGAAGCGGCGACAAAGCCACCCACCACTCACCGCTCGCTCGCGTCCCAACCAACGACTTCTACAGCCACTTACACTACAATAAATTGCAAAGTCGTCGACAAATAGTGATCCTTGTATGCCAGGAGGTATGTGACTAATGAGACTATTAATTGCAACAGCAAAGTGATACCCGAGGACACCTTCCCGGAAATATCCAACTGGCTTTGTGAACAAGGAGACACCCCAATAGCGTATGACACCCTCAAAACATACCTTCTGCAGCAGTACTCGCCGTTGCCACCCGCCCGTATAGCAAAGCTTTTTCAGCTCTCTCAACAACCGTTGGGGGACCAAAGGGCTTCGCTCGCCCTCAGGGAAATGACGAGTATCGCTCGCCTGCAACCTGCCGCAGACGGCTCTCCTCGTGAGGTGAACCTACTTCGTGCCCTTTGGATACGCCGTTTACCTGAACCTGTATGCGCTGCCATACCCGATGTCGATAGTTTACCCATAAAGGACTTGATGACCAAAGCCAATGCCCCTATGGACAGCCACTTCAAGACCTCCATCAACGCCTCCACTCCTGACGAAGAGGACGTCTATTTAACGTCAACCGAAGCGGACGTGAATGCTGTAGGACATATGCGCCTACCCTGTGACGTGCCGAAGCGGCGACAAAGCCACCCACCACTCACCGCTCGCTCGCGTCCCAACCAACGACTTCTACAGCCACTTACTACCTCCCATCTGCCGCAGTTTTGCTACTACCACAACAGATTCGGGACATCCACGAAAAAATGTGCCAAGGATTGTCAGTGGCCAAAAAACGTGTAGGTAGGCCATCGCTCATGGCGGTGGCCTCCCGTATTTCTAATCTTTTCTTTTTGCATGATGCAGGAACGGGCGTGCAATTTTTGGTAGACACGGGTGCTTGTCGTTCTCTTTTGCCAAAGGATCTCTTCAGGACACGACGTAGTCTGTCTACGTCTGCTGACGTCCGCTTGGTAGCTGCCAACGGATCTGTGATACCCACCTACGGTTACAAGAACCTCACATTATCGTTTGAAAATGGTAAATTTAATTGGAAGTTTTTCGTTGCTGACGTCACATTGCCAATCCTCGGTGCGGATTTCCTCTCTCATTTCCACCTTCTGGTCGATGTTGCCCACCGACGATTGGTCAACGCAGACTCGTACTTGTCGACACCTCTTCAACCCGGCCCCTCTAACTTCGCTCTCCACATCAGTGCACCCACGGATGCCTACGCCCACCTCCTCACGTCATACCCGGAAGTTTTCCGTCCAGAACTTCGCCAAATGCCCACGGCTCCTGCCAAGCACGGTATTTATCACAATATCAAGACGACGGGACCCCCAGTCTTCGCAAAATTCAGACGTTTAGCACAGGAACGATTGGCAGCCGCCAAACAGACGTTCGCCGAAATGGAGGAAATGGGCCTTTGCCAAAAGGCCTCCAGCCCATGGTCGTCACCCTTACACACCGCTCTGAAGAAAGACGGCTCCCTCCGTCCGTGCGGGGATTACAGGCGCCTGAACATGCAAACAGAACCGGATCAGTACCCCCTCCCAAACATAGCCGACGTGACCTTCTGCCTGCACAAAGCGAAGGTTTTCTCCACGCTCGACCTCCTGAAGGGGTATTATCAGGTGCCTATGAACCCAGAAGACATCCTCAAGACCGCCATCACCATTCCGTTTGGTACAGTCACCTTCAATTACTCCTGTTTTGGCCTTCGTAATGCTGGGGCCACGTTTCAACATCTCACGGATGGCATCTTAGGGGACCTCCCCTTCTGTGTATGTTATGTGGACGACATACTTGTGTTCTCCTCCTCAAAAGAGGAACACCTCTGTCACCTGCACATCGTGCTCGACCGCCTGCAACAAAATGGCCTTGTAGTACGGTATGACAAGTGTACCTTTGGCGCCAACGAAGTGTCTTTCTTAGGGCACCGCATCACTCCTGAAGGAGTCCATCCCCTCCCTGAGAAGGTAGCAGTTGTTCAGGACTTTCCCGCGCCCTCGACCGTCAAAGCTCTGCAGGAATTCTTGGGCATGATCAACTATTATCACCGTTTTCTGCCAGCCATTACCGCCACTCTTGCTCCCCTCTACGCCTCCCTCGAGAGCAAGCCAAAGGACCTGAAGTGGGGTCCCCTTCAAGAAGCGGCCTTCTGCGATGCAAAGAAGGACCTATCAACTGCTGCGGCTCTCACTTTTCCTATCCCATATGCCCCTCTCCTTCTCTCCACCGATGCCAGCGACATCGCTATTGGTGCAGTACTCGAGCAGGTGGTCAACGGCTCGCCCCGCCCAATGGCCTTCTTCAGTAGAAAACTGTCCAAGGCAGAATCGGGTTATTCTACTTTCGATCGCAAATTGCTGGCGGTGCACTTGGCTGTCCATCACTTTCGTCATTTCTTAGAAGGTATGCCCTTCGTTATTCGCACAGACCACATGCCTCTGGTCTCTGGTGCATGCCTTCACTCGACAGTCTGACGCTTGGTCCACCCGTCAACGCCGACATCTCTCCACCGTGGCTGAATACAATTGCACCCTTCAATACGTCCCTCGAAAAATTTATCCCGTTGTCAAGAAACTCGTTGGCTGCCGTTCAACTGGGAATGGATTACAATGCTTTGGCTGAAGCCCAGCGACAGGATCCAGAGTATCAAGCATGTAGGACATCCTGCACGTCCCTCCGTTGGGAAGACTTACCCCTTGAAGACTCCAACACCATCCTCCTCTGTGACGTCAGTACTGGTAGACCGCGACCTTGGATTCCTGCTCCCATGCGCCGGCAGGCGTTTGATTTCATTCATGGCCTTTCACATCTCTCGTGCCGTTTTACTGCATGGCTGCTGAAGACGAAGTTCATTTGGCACGGCATTTCTAAGGATGCTATGGATTGGGTCCGCGCCTGTACTTCTTGCCAAATTTCCAAAGTACATCGACACACGGATTCAGGAGTGGGCACCTTTCCTCAACATCAGCGCCGTTTTGCACACATTCACGTCGACGTTGTAGGCCCCTTACCCACATCACAAGGACATCGTTACCTGTTTACCGTCATCGACTGCTCCACTCATTGGCCTGAAGCCATTCCCATGGAAACTGCAACGTCCGCCTCATGTAAATCTACCTTACTCTTAGGATGGATTGCAAGATTTGGTATCCCTGAGCATATTACTTCTGACAGGGGTACCACTTTCACCTCTCAATTGTGGGCATCATTAGCGAATCTCCTGGGCATCACCCTACATCAGACAACTGCCTACAACCCCGCTGCCAATGGAATGGTTGAACGTTTTCATCGCACCCTCAAAGCAGCTTTGATGTCCCGCTGCAAGGATTCCAACTGGTTTACTCAGCTTCCCTGGGTCCTCCTGGGACTAAGGACCACTCCTACAGACGCCCTCAACGTCTCGGCATCTGAAATGGTGTATGGTGACCCGTTGGTCGTCCCTGCCAAATATTTTCCTTCTGCAACCTCCTCTGACGATCTCCAGTGCATACGTCACGTCGCGGGAAAATTTACTCTTGTTAGAAAATATATTATCGCGATTGTTTCTTATGGATGAATGTGAGGAAACTGAAGTTTATTCATAAGTTTATGATCGGTATTTGACAACCTTATTTCATCTGAATTGGTTTCCTCCCATTCCCTTGGAATTAAGAAGGAAATGGATACTGTTTGCTTGTTTTTGCTATTCACAGGAGAACAGCCATACTACGGTTGTTTGGGTAAATAAAGTTACGGCGCAAGGCAGGCAAGAAGTGAGGCATTGAGCGAGTAAACATCAAGACACCAATGCTCTCATACTGGGTTGGTTTTTTTTGTACGTCCTCACGCTGATTATAAATTGGATATGCAGTTTCCCTTAATTGCATATAAAGGGATTGTTTTTATCATGGAAGAATAAAACCATCGGCGCCGCCCCGGACGGAAGCTACTGTTGCTGACTATCATTTACATACTAAACGTCGAGATCAACCAAGTAGCACCAAGGGTTATTTATAAGGTTGATCATTAATGATACCGATCATCTCAATGTAATTATGTACTCTTAACAAGCTAAATGTTTTGCATAATTTACTTCGGTGTCTTAGCAGTTAGCCTTAAGAAATTCTTGAGCTTTTCATCTTAGTTTCTTAAAGTGGGTGGAATACAATATTTGTAGCCTTCGAGTTAAACTATGTTTTTTTATTCAGTATTTTTTAGTGTGTTAAGACAGCTCCCTGTTACTACACACGTTGTTGCATAGTTTTTCTTCATATTTCTGGGTTTGTGTGTATTATTCCCCCTTATTATTTTGGTACATTGTCTAATGAAGGTAACTTTTTTGTACTCAGGAAATCTTGGAAAACAGTGGGTTGAGAACATTCGAACAATTAAGGAAGACCATATTAATTCATCGTGATAGAAAGAAGGAAATAAAATTTATATTTTAGTATAGCGAATTTTTCTTATCCCAACCAACTTAGTTGTCTATCTGTTGGAATAATATATACATTCAAAGTTTTTCAAGAACTCCATGCCGCCAGACTTACAAGCCCCCAGCGAAGCATCACCTACCGACAGACTTGCACTCTGCAACGCAAGTCTTCCTACGTAACGACACTAGCAACCCACCTCTCCCCTCGCACTAACATTGAACCTGAAATAACATGTCTGTTTTCCTCACCGTTAACTGTTAACCGGTGCGGTGTCGGTTGAACAGGAAATTTCCTGTTGCATTGAGTTTTTGTATATAAAAGCGAGTGTTCTGTAATAAAGTTACTCAGTTGCTTTCATCCTGCCTTTGAGTCTCAACCTTCTCTCGGCTCGTTACAGACTGAGGAAGATGGAGAGAAAATTTATTTATTTGTTTTTGAGGAGGAAATATCCCTTGATGCAGGTGGTACAAATCTTACATTATCGGATAAAGGATGAACTCAGTTGGAAGGATCAAGTGCTGAACTAAGGAAGGAGAGAAAGGTGAATATTGTTTTGAAGAAAAATTATCCTTGGATGCAGGAGGTAAAAGTCCTACATCATCGGGTAAAGGATGGATTCAGTTGGAAGGATCAAATGTTGGACAAAAGAAGGAGAGAAAAAAGAATATTGTTTTGAAGATGAAATATTCTTTGATGCAGGAGGTAAAAGTCCTATATCATTGGGTAAAGGATGAACTCAGTTGGAAGGATCAAGTGTTGGACCAAGGAAGAAGGAGAGAAAAGGGGATATTGTTTTGAAGAGGAAATATTCTTTGATGCAGGAGGTAAAAGTCCTACATCATCGGGTAAAGGATGGATTCAGTTGGAAGGATCAAGTGCTGGACTAAGGAAGGAGAGAAAAGGGAATATTGCTTTGAAGAGGAAATATAATTTGATGCGGGAGGTAAAAGTCCTATATCATCGGGTAAAGGATGGACTCAGTTGCAAGCATCAAGTGTTGGGCAGAGGAAGATGGAGGAATTTATTTTTTTCTCTTTTTTTTTGAGGCGGAAATATCCTTTGATGCAGGTGGTAAGTCTTACATTATCGAATAAAGAATGGTCTCAGTTGGAAGGATCAGGTGTTGGACTGAGGAAGATGGAGAGAAAAGGGAATACTGTTTTGAAGAGGAAATATCCTTTGATGCAGGTGGTACAAATCTTACAATATCGGGTAAGGGATGGACTCAGGGGGAAGGATCAAGTGTTGACCTAAGGAAGATGGAGAGAATTTTTTTTTTTTTCTGAGGAGGAAATATCCTTGTATGCATGTGGGACGAGTCCTACAATATCGGATAAAGTATGGACTCAGTTGGAAAGATCAAGTGTTGAACTGAGGAAGATGGAGAGAAAATTGATTTTTTTTTTTTTCATTTTGAAGAGGATATATCCTTTGATGCAAGTGGTTCAAGTCTTGTATTAACGGATAAAGGATGGACTCAGTTGGAAGGATCAAGTGTTGGACTAAGGAATATGGAGAGAAAAGGCAATATTGTTATGAAAGGGAAATATACTCTGCTGCAGGAGGTACAAGTCCTACATTATCAGGTAAAGAATGGACTCAGTTGGAAGGATCAAGTGTTGGACAGAAGAAGATGGAGATTTTTTTTTTTTTCTTAAGAGGAATTATCCTTTGATGCAGGTAGTATAAGTCTTAAATTATTGGATAAAAGGACTCGGTAATAAGGATCAAGTGTTGGACTAAGGAAGATGTAGAGAATATGGATTTTTTTAGGTGAAAATATTCTTTGATGAAGAAGGTACAAGTCTCAGATCATGAGATAGAGGATGGGCTCAGT
>NC_090759.1:52602806-52607806 GCF_036898095.1 Palaemon carinicauda
CCCTTTAAGAGAGGGATGGGTAACTTCACCAAGACTGAATGAGATGTTCGAATGTGACGTCTCATTATCGCTTCGGTGTCCAAGATCAGTCGTAGGGAGCCTGATCTGTGTGGAGGGGGCTTCCCCACCCATGAAAGGACCAGCAGTGTCTTGGGACTTTCGTGCTCTAATTTCTGTTAGAGAAGCGATTAAAGGGGGACCGATCTCAGTCTTTTTTTATCTCTTCAAGCGTTTGATGCGTGTTTTCTCCAACCTCTTAACGCATCTTTCCAGTGTGCCCTTAGCACCAGGTCTGTCACTATAGCGAACTGGGGAAAGTTTAGCGCTTTTTCCTGTTGGCGTTTTGGTATTCTGACTGAATACCTGAGTCTCTTGACAGACCTCACGAGCTCCTTTTATATTTCCAAAGGAGAGGAGAGTTGATGTGACTGAGGGCTTCGATGGTTTTTTAAACATCAAAACCCCTGAGCTGGAGAAAGTCGAGACTTCTAGAAGCCTATCTTGCATCCGTGATGTCCCAGGAACCGGGTCATCTCTTTGAATGCACATTGGCTGGACACTTCGGGTGCTGCCCACTCCAGCCTCTTGATCAGGTATATTAATACCTGAACTATTTCTAGGCTTGACTTTGACGTGACTAAGTTCGTCAATCCTTTGAAGATACTTAGGACTGTGAGTCCAACACGTATCTTTCCTAGGTTGAATGTTACTCTCTGTAACATGAATTCTAGATAGGAGGAAGGGGGGTGGTTGACTGGAAGGTTCCGAAGGACACCTTTCAGGTCTGACAAGACTACGAACACCCCTAATTGGAACAAGGTCCATATGTTCAGAAGGATTAACATTCAGAACTTGCTGTTTTTTATGAACTTGTTGAGTGGCGACAAGTTCAGAATGACTCATTGATATCTTGAGTCCTTCTCGTGAACACAAAACAGCCTTCCCTGGAACTCGATGAGCTATGTTTTCTTACTACCTGTATGCTCTATAGCTCTCAGGTATACTTCTCCAGGAGGGTTTTGAACTGTAGGAGAAGGTAAGGAAATGATGGTAGGGACATTTCTGTTTCCCATCAATGGCTCATCTTGAATAGGCTTTGGACCGAAGGATCGAAGGTCCTGCGATCCTGAGGGAAAGTTCCTCCTAGCCGAAGCGTCTTTATGCTTCGAGTAGTCAGTAGGCTTAGACTTTTGACCATCTTCCTGTAGCACCGGTATCACTGGAATAGTGGGATGTTGTTGAGCAGCCCGGATATTTCAAGCATTTTCGATCTTCTTTTTATGTTAGGGACCCACAACCACAGAAGATTTTCTCTTTGAAGGAATGCCCCATTTTTGGAGAAGACTTATGTTCTCCATGGTGGCGTTCTTAATTACTTCCTTAATGACCTCGTGTGGGAAGAGCTCTTTACCCCAGATGTTGGAAGATATTAGCTTCCTTGTTTCGTGTTTCACTGTTGCGTCAGCGAACACAAACTCTCTACATGCTCTCCTGGCCTTCATAAAGGAGTAAAGGTCCTTCACCAAGATAGCCATATGCATTTTGGCTATGACCATGACCATGTCTGGGGTACTTTCGTAGGTTGAACACAACTCTATGTAGTTTTGTAGAGAAAGCAATGTCGCAAGTCTCTCCTTTGACTTATGTTCATTACACAAGAGCAACTCAGACAATTTAGGGAGACATACCTTGAATTGTCGACTTGCGACGTCCTTGTCTAATTTTCCTACTGAAAATGTCAAATGGACTTCCTTCCAATCCTTTTCCTGTCCGGGAAAAGCTGGTGACAAAGGCTTGCACTCATCGAGTGTGGGACATGGCTTACCCGCCTCTACCGCTTTGGCAACAGAAGTAAATGCCTTCCCCATAAAGGGGAATGAGAGTGAAGTAGGAGCAAGAAAGGAAGGGTGTCTGTTTTTCAGTGAGAATACCTTCGACTCTGAATAACCCGCCTTTCTCAGACTACCTGAAAGGATAGTCTGTGCCTTATCATGGTCGAGAATCAAGACCTCCTTTGGTTCCGCTCCTTTTCTTGACTTTCGTTCGTACTTCAGTCGAACCCAACAATTAGGGAAAGCATCAAAGCTTGGCCAAAATTGAATTTTGTCCAAAGGAACAGCATCTATTTTCTCTGAGATGTAGAGATTGCCATTTGAAATCGGCATCTGCTCCGCAAACCTCCAGGGATTGGTTATGGAGCATGTTGGTAGGTTTTGATTCAAGGGTCGTTTGATTGACCCCTGGGAAGCGACAAGAGAAGCTTTACGAGGCTCTATCTTGCGTTTTACTTCCTGCTTTTCGTTTTGTTTACGAAAGCTCTCTATTTGATTCTTCAGCTGGATACATAATTGTACCACATTATCCAATAGAGGGGTAGAAGACGAAGATGTCGACATCGATGGCTCTATAGCCGGCATAGGTGGAGGAAATTCCGACACAACATTTTCCTCTTCTACCCTGGGGCACTTCTTGCCCTTAATCCCAAAGGTTTTCTGGCCGTCAGGGGATGTAGTTGGCTCCTGAGGCACTACTGTTTCCTTACTTGCTTCCGGAAATAATAGCTTACGCATCCTATCATTAGGTAGGAAAGGTCCCGGAGAGATCTTTTGAAAGCCTCTCACCCAGTTGCGTAATTTATATTGAGCTGTATCCCTAATCTCCGTAGACTTGGGATTTTCAAAACCTTCGGACATTAATGTCCGACATATATTGCAAACCTGTGGGTTCCAATAATATAGGGATCCGGAAATAATATTGCAGGGGGCATGAAACCTGCAAGTATTATGACCGTAAAAATACTTACTCTTGGCCTTGCAGAGGACTGCAGCACAAGGTATCTGGTGTTCCTCCTGTAAAGAAAGGAAAACCAAATGAGTATACAATGGATTATCTCCTTGACAATCAACATGCAAATGTCCTTTACAATAGAGTAGCTTAGTATAGTAAGCTATAAAGGGATAGTAGGAGATACATACTTGTGTACCCCTGTGAGCAAATGCTGTTTCCTCCCCTCAGGGGTAGAGAAGTATCAAATCACTGTCCCAAAATAATGTTAATACTGTGGGGTCAGGATGACTGATTCTCGATCAGAATATTGAAGAAAACTATTCATTCAATATATGAACGGTACCAGCAGAATGCTCGTACAAGGTTACCCAAGGTATGTCAGAAAATATTACTGTATCATGGTACTGTAGTTTTCTAATTGCAGTAAGTCTATATTGCAATTTACTGGCTACTGTACATCATGTATTGTAGTCTAGTCATTATACTGCCTTCATAGTAGCATATGACAGTATGGTCCATCTAGCATAAAGCCAGCTGGAATAGGAAAATAAAGACATATATTTGTATATCCCACTCAGCCTATTTGCTGTAGTCGTCCTACTATATTAAAATATAGAGTTTCCTGATCAGGGAGACTCAAGGAAAAAGGCTCCACCCTTTAAGGGTTAGGAGTGTATTACTCCTGCCTTTAAGTGTTTAATATTGTAGGGTAATCCTAATACTGATTTCTAATCAGGATATGGAAGAAATCATATTCATTCAATATAGGATTGGGCTCAGCAAATGCCTGTGTTGGATATCCAAAATATATTGGAAATAACTACTAGTATAAACTATATAGTAGTTTTCTATCTGCAGTATATTCTATAATGCAGATATACTGGCTGCCTGTATAAAATATACAGTAGTTCAGCCGGCATGTAGCCGGCATAGCTAGGTCTTGCCGGCATACCCGGCATGCTAGCTAGAGAGAGAGAGATAGCAAGGAAAAAAGGCTACTCCTTACTGTGAATGCATACGGTAATTAAGGATGTAAAAGTCTAATTTGACTGCCTTTTTCCAGAGAGAAGGTTCTAATAGAAGGAGAGAATGTACCATTCAGGCTTCCATGCAGCTACAGTACTATTGCCGACAAGGTACCGCCGATACACTGCCGGCTGGCAAGTCCAGCAGAAGGTACAGTCGGGGTGCTGCCAACTGAGTCAGCACTATCTGTGCCGGCCTGGCTGGCAGTACCCCGGCAACAGGACCTGTAGCAGCAGTCCAAGGGAGAACTGAAGAACCTTGGGAACAGAAGGGACTTCCCTCTCACGGCCATCATGGTCGCCGGCAGCCATCTTGGCTGCCGGCTGGGCCGGTAATTGCCGGCTAGGCCGGCAATTGCCGACAGATGATGTGGTTGGCGGCAGTATGCTCTGCCGTCAGCCAAAGACATGGCTCGAGAGGGAGTCTGGCTGGCTCCGGCAACCTACCAGCAAAGGAAGGTTGCAAAATGCCAGCCTAAAGAAAGACAATGGCTCAGCCATCAAAAGAGGACAGCGGGGTAGGGAACAGGGTCCTGTAAAGAGTGTGAAAGGAACTGGCAAAAATTGTCAATCCTACCACCTGTAAAAGAAACTCTGTTTCGGTATCGGCAGAATCCCAGGGAACAGGAGAGACTCAGTTCTCCAACCCAGAGATTGCCGACACAGTTAAGGGGATGGCGGCACTGCTGCCTCCTCTCAACAAAGAAGAAACAGAGTTCCAGTGCCACGTATCCTAGGCTAAAGAAAATTACTCTTCAGCTCAGAGCACTGTGGCATAGGACTAGTCTTTTGGTCGCAAGGAGAAGATGGTATCCTACCATAACTTCAATTGCGGCTAATGAGGGCTAACCTCCATTGCCGGCCACCTAGCCGGCAGGGGAATGATGGTATCCTACAACCCATTCGCCCTGCCGGCAGGTCGCCGACATAAGACTAAATACTCTGAGATTCTGACTAAATCCCAAAACCCAATGGTATACCACAACCAACGGTTAAGGGAAGAGGCAGGACAAACCCTAAGTTAGCCATGTCTGAATAAAATTCAAGACACGGCTATTAGGGTTGTAGCCTGAGGCTACACTCAGAGGGAAAGAGATTACCCTTAAGTCTCCGAAGAGACGTGTAATGTTTCATAACATTATAGGAGGTATCAGTCTCCACTGAATGAAAACAAAACATGAGGGTAAC
>NC_090759.1:52640306-52655306 GCF_036898095.1 Palaemon carinicauda
TAAAGCCTAGTTTTATTATAAGGTCAAAAGGTTCAAAGATTCTTGAAGACTTCAAGAACTGCTTGATATTTAACTAAGATCATATTCTAGTTTGAAGTGAAATCATAAATTTCGGTTATATAGCCAAGCGCTCAGGTCGGAAAATCCTTTCAGCGATGAATTTATCGTATTTATCTTACTGCAGTCCATTGTGGTCTATAGCGAGAATTCAATGCTACTTTTTAAACATTAGGAAACAAAGGGCCCAAAAAAATTATTTTTGGAGATGAGATTTTGGACAAAGGCTTAAAATTGGCAAACTTTACTAAGACTACTAGTGTCACATGACAAGGGAAAACGTCGACGGCCCGATTACCGAAGAGTAATGGAAGTAATTATACTCTTTCTCACATTAATGCCTATTCATTGAGGAAGATTCATCCACATGGAAATGCCTAAACCCTTGTATCAAGAGACTGAACACCAAAGCTGGTGGACAGTGGTCATAAATGCTTTAGCCTACTAATGGACTGGGTTTATATAAAAGGTTATAAACCTGCTTATTCCCAGAATTTATTTGTATATTAAAGACCTAAGATAAGCTGGACTTTGAAAATCAAAGACCTGAGATAAGCTTGACTTTGTATATTAAAGACATGAGATAAGCTCGACTTTGAAAATCAAAGACCTGAGATAAGCTGGACTTTGAAAATCAAAGACCTGAGATAAGCTGGACTTTGAAAATCAAAGACCTGAGATAAGCTGGACTTTGAAAATCAAAGACCTGAGATAAGCTGGACTTTGAAAATCAAAGACCTGAGATATGCTGGACTTTGAGAATCAAAGACCTGAGATAAGCTGGATTTTGGAAATCAAAGACCTGAGATAGCTGGACTTTGAAAACCTAAACAATTTTTTACTCAAGAATTTTATCTCATATCAAACGACAAGAGTGAAGCCATCCTATATTTGCATTAGAAGCAAGTTGGTAACCTAATATAACTTCCACATCATACATTCCCCAGTCCTAGGGCTTGTTACTTTTGCAGTGAGCAAGAACTTCGCAGAATATTCCACCACTGGACTCGGTTTGTATAAAATGTAAGAAAAACACCCATGTACCAAAAACTCAATTTCAATGAAGATTTCAGCTGAGCATGGTCTTGATAACCCAAAGGAATCTTTCGTCTAGGATTTCATCTCACAAAATTTAAGGTCCTAATAGCTGCACCATCCTTTATGCTTCATTGGAAGCAGTAAAGAAAGTCTAACTCAGCACACATTTCACAGCATACATTCCACAGTCGTATGCCTTATGAACCTTGTCAGTGACAGTGAGTGAGGATCTCGCAGACTCGCAGTATATCCAACCACTGGACTGAGTCGATAATGCTTGAAAACTGCTCAGTTGCCAGAATTCTAAATAACATGGACCTGGGCTAATCTGGCTCTTATCAACCTAACGACATAGAATCGAGTAGCCACACTTTACTGAGCAACAAAATAGGCGTAGAAAGTGGGTAAATTATTACATTTCACACATCAGACATTCCCCAAATTGCTGGTGAAGCAGGAAATTTTTACCCGACTGAAATTCCCCGGGGAAAATTAGCCTAGGATCGATCCCCTCCCCCGGAAAAGCAGCCCAGACTGTTAGTCCCCCAGGGGAATTTGATACATAACATTTTCCCCCACATAGGCCATATCTCCCCCCTCACATAGAAGCTTTGACCTTTATTTCCACCACAAATAAACCGTTCTCTCGTTATTAACGTCTTCCCGACAGACACAGGTGGGAACCGTGGACTTTGGGTGGGTGGAAAGAGGAAAAACGTGATTATTTAACACTTCGAGATTCGTAAATGGCCACAGAGCTTAACACACCCACCTAACCTAATAGTTTCCCTGGTTACAGACCTAACCAAGTGTCAAGACCCCTGGACCCCCTACCCAGGTCACGAACTAGAAGTAAATCACAAATAATTCCTTACCCTACGATTAACACCTACCACTTATGTTCCTGGGTTGTTCAAGAAAGTGTTTATGTTATGGTTAAATTGTATTCTTTTTCAGTTGCAGCATAAACATTCTGAGCAAAAGCTCTAAGCTGAGTACAGTTATTCCAAGTCAAATCTGATCTGTTACCCTTCCAAAGATGATAGGCCTCCTGCTTCTCCAAAAAAGCATGTCTACAATTATCATTGAACCATGATTTGTCCTTCACTCGGTACGTTAGCACACGAGAAGGCATAAGCCTATCAATTATGTTGACTAGATTCTCATTCAAAGCGACAACAGGATCAGCACTCCTATACAATTGTGACCAATTTAAGCCCAAAAGATCACTCAAAATCCCATTCAAGTCTGCTTCAGATTTCATATAAATCTTATAGGAGTATGTTACACCAGGGACAGGCTGCTCAATTTTCACTGCTAATAAAATCAAGGCATGATCAGATGTCCCAACTGGCGAACCAACCTTACTTGTTATAACGCCAAGGGAGTTGGTGTATATGAAGTCCAAGCAGTTACCAGACCTGTGAGTAGCTTCTGGACTGGATCTATATACAATGCTAGAAAAGTACACTGCCACCAAAGCTTATCTGAATAGCAATAACTTAAGCTAATCTGGACCATGGAAACCATAACAAATCTATCTTAGAATTTTATTCCATAAAGGATGACAACAGAGTAACTACCATTTAATGTGCATTGGGAAGAGTGAAGAAATTCAGTAACTCAGTACATCTCCCACAAACATACATTGGTCAAATAACCAGGAATTGGTAATTATGGCCACGCAGTGTTTAAAGACCTCTAGAATGGGTATGTATATATATATATATATATATATATATATATATATATATATATATATATAAAAAGTACTCAGCTAATCAGTACATTGGTAACCTAAACAATTTTATTCCCTAGAATTTTAAACGGTAAAGAATGGGGGATATAGTAGCCTCCCATTATGTGCATTGGAAAGTGAAAAAAAAAGTTGGGAAACAGTAAAACTTCCATACATGCTGCCCTTGCAGAAAAGCCCTCATGGTATATCCCACTAAAGACGTGAGATTATCGGGACCTTGATAACCAAAATAAACGTGTCCTTCATAATTTCATCAAATAAAGAATTGGTATAAAGTAGCCACATATTACTTGCATTAAAGGGAGTGAAGGAAGTCTGTAAATCAGTTCGTCTTCCACACCCAACGTTCCCCAGTCGCCAGGCCCGAGGTCCTTGCATTGAATAAGGACCTCACGATGATAGGGAAGTACCCAACTACCAGAACCTCTCTAAATAACAAAGACCTAAACACATTTCTCATTCAGAATCTCACCCCATAAAGAATGGTAACTTGATAGCCACCTTATCTTGTATATTGGAAGCGGAGAAGAAAGTTGGTAATTCGAAACACTCTCCACATCATACATTCCCAGTCATTGATTGGAGTATTTGCCCTAGGAAGTACGGACCTCATGGTACATCACACCAATGAACCAAGTTTATATATAAAAAGCAACAGTAACATCTAGCTGCCAGAATTTTTCAGATTAGAAAAGTAGCCATTAAAAATTACTACTTTTCTCATTTCACCAATATGATTACGTATACACTGCATTTATTGCAGCACTGGAAAATGTCACTTTTTATGCAGTAATTAAAAATATCTTTGAAACCAGTTCGTTATGCTAAGTTTCCAAAAGTCTTGGTAGTTAAGAAAATAACAATCAATCCAAACATCTTCAAGCTGGGCAGATAAGCTAAACTTTATCCTGGGCAATTAAGCTAAACATTTTCTAAGATCTTTCATTATTTGGCCATTGATATTAAGCCATCGTACCTTTTATTCAAGGAAAGAAGCTAAAATTCTTTTCCACATAGCAGTGTTTCTCGACCATTACAACAAATCTTCACCTTTAATCTCAAATAAATTTTCATAAATTACACATACTGCAGAATTTAACACACTTGCGCAAACATTTCAGCACTAACAATTACTTGCCTTAAAATGTATCCATATAACAAAAACTATTCAAATTTCTATTCTTTTCGTATATGTATATTCTTTAAAACTAAAGAGAAACAAAGATTCATTAAATAAAGCTGGAATTTTCACAAAACTAAGAAAAATATCTATTCCTTTTGAAATTTATTAAGAACTTTGTGCTGAAGGGAAATCGGGGAAAACCCCACAGTTGTTCCTACAAGTAAAAGAGGATGAAAGAATGCGGGAACCGAGAAGGTTGAAAGTTTAGTGCAGCAGATGACTAAAAGGATGCTCTAAAGGCCCTTAAGTACTCTACAAGAGACACAATGAGAGCACCATTGTCGTCGTAGATATTCAAGTTTGGTTCCAGGAGGAATTTAGTGATGAAATTATCTCTTTGCTTTACCTTTACTCATCTTTCATTTGGGAACAGTTTCAAGCTTGTTTTTTTTTCTTAAAAGGGGTCGGCTTAACGTTTTTGATATACGATTGATGAGTTTTGGCAAAAGTCTACCAATGAAACTTTCTTGTAATGACATTGTTTTTTTTTCTAGCTGTTATCTTTCATTGTTGAGTCCATTGTTTTTTTTTTTTTTAGTTTTAGAGGTAAATCGTAATTTGAATACCCCATTTATACATCCTCTATTTTCATTATTTTTTCTAGTATGCGCCTTCTTGTTATCATAGTTTCATAATCCAACCTGTCACTCCCAAGCCAGCCAGTATTGTTTATGAGGTTTCAGTTTATTCTTCCTTTGTCTAATAATTTTTATCTTTAGGGTATGTCAATATTAGCTTAATATCTCAAACTTGATATTCTCTACATATTGTTCAATTCACTCTCAAGTATTACTTTGACCATTGGTCTGTTGAGCTGGAGGAGACACTGGAAAAAAATGATCCTCTTCATCTCGGATGACCACATACCTCCTGTCGGAATGTTTCTCTCTCTTCATCTTGTGATAATCTGTTCCCATTGGTTTATCAAATTCACTTACCATTTACTCAACGAACAAGCATCAGCATTATCTTATTGTTTTTGTTTTTATATCTTCCAATTCCAATAATATTAAATTTTCAAGAGACCTATGTGGATCTCTTCATCAGGTTTAAAGTTATATTCAACGACGGTATAATTCTATAGACAAATAACATATGGTATGAGTTTACTTAAGCCAATTTTTTCCGTAGCTGCTGACCGTGAAACAAGAGATTGTGACCGATCATGCCCGACGTCGTATCAACCTTTCTGTGCAACAAATGGCAGGACTTACGATAATAAATGTAAGCTCTCCATTGCAACCTGCTTAGATCCAGCCGTCAAAGAACGATATGAGGGAGTTTGCCGTAAGTATTGGGAATAATATTTGTATATATTCCTGTCTAGCTAGGAGTTTTAATGGCTCCTTGGGAACATTATATTTGTGGAATACACGAACAGGTATCTGAAACCGTTTAAAAAATTGGAAGAGTTTCATGAAATATAAGATTAAATTTGAATGTCTAATAGAAGAGGGTACCCAAGAAAATATCTTCTTTATAGTGTTCAGTCACCCTGTCCAATGAAAATTACAGATGTTCCTGGTTTTACTATTTGAATTCTAATTGCTTGCCATCTCTCGTTATATTATTATTAACTAATATATGTTTAGCAGCTGAACCCGTCAATAATGGTCCGGTTGCCCGGCCATCCTCCCAAACAAGTAGCAGTAGCAGCAGCGGCAGCAGCAGTGCCTCATCTTCAGGAGCTCGTCCTTCGGGTACAAATGTGCTCATCGGCCAGCCCGTTCGCCCAGTTGTTGAGACCTTATCAAACCCAAGGCCAGAAGCTCCCGCCCAAGTCGTCAGCCCTGCACAGCCCTCTGGAAATTGTAATGAGAACTGCACTCCAGGCTTCAGGCCAGTGTGCGGTTCCGACAACCAAGTGTACGGTAACGAATGTTTGCTCCAGGTGGCCATTTGCAAGAACCCGAGTCTAAGGAAGCAAAATGACGGTGTTTGCCGTAAGTAAAACTTGAAAACTTCTATCACTCTTATATGAAAGTCAAATGGATGATAGTTATGGCATATTATCTTAACAACTATTATTTATTATAACGTAACCAAATTATGGCTTAGACTGCTGTGGAAACTCATTTTTTCATGCCGATTTTAAATAGTTGATCATTTGTTTATGAATACTTTAGAGGTATACGAGAAGTATAAAATCTAGTAAATCAGAATCTTTAGCTGGTAGCAATCAGTTATTTTTCTTATCTCTTATTATTCATCTGCCATCCAGGGCGTAAAGCTAACGTCAACGATATCAAATGCGTACATCTTCGAATGTGTATATTTGTAGTACGACAAAAAGTTGTTGCCAAATATAAATAAATGTTCATTACAAATTTATCTCACAGCCAAAGACTGCAACATCGTCTGCCCTCTGGAAATCAATTACGTCTGTGGATCCAACAGAAGAACTTACGTGAATGATTGTGAGCTGATTGTTGCACAGTGCAAAGACCCCGCTATCCAGAAAGTGGGAAATGGACAATGCGGTAAGATTGCTATCACCTGCCGGTTCTCTCTCCTGACTTTACTTTAAGGGCTGTTTTTCTGGTCCTACCACACATGAAAACCCTCTGCCCTAAAGGACCTACAATATTTGTATGTCATATACAGCATTTTCTTTACTATTTATAGTATCACAAAGCGTTTTCCGTGATAATTGCTAAGTCCACATTATCAAAGCGAACCACTTAGAAAGCAAGAAAGTCTTTAGCTTCTTGAAAGTCTTAATATCTTCAGTTCTCTTAATGTCTCGTGGGAGCTTGTTATATTGTCTTGACTCTTTGGATACATTCTGTCATGTACTATTTTAGTGTCTTTACTAATATCCACAATCTCTATAAGAATCTACACAAACCTTAACTACATTAACTCTTATTTCACCTGGGATTCATAACATAATCCTTTCATACCCATGTGTCAATATTAGTCATTTCGATATCTTCCCACCAAGATTGATTATAAAACTTTCTCACATAGTACCTGGTTTTCTAAGGTTAATTTGCGTATACATAGGTTGATTTGGAATGAGCTTACTTAGCCTAATGATATCCTTATCTTTTAATTGGTTTAGACAATATAATCTTAATTATCTAAAAAAATGATAGCAAATATCAACATTACTGAATTAATTTAATTTGCGATATCCTAGTCTTTGGTCCGGTGAGCTCATATGATATTCTCACAATTCAGGTAGGTTCCTTTCTATAATCTTTTGATATCTCAATGAAATTCAGAGTATTCATTATAAAAACAACTTTGTATGGAACCGAGCTAATAATTTTACCCTTCAGAACCTGAATTCCTGAATATAATTCTATGTCACCGCTAGGAAAGTCTTAACAACTTTCGATAAAGTCTAACCTTATGACTTTTAAGAAAATCTTAACATCAATAACTTTATATAATATGCAACATAATTAAAATAACAATTTCAACATTTTATATTAAAGTTAAACTATTGACTTTCTTGAAAATTCAACATACGCAAATAATCTTATATTAACTTAACCTGATGACTCCCATGAACATTCTAACATACACTAGCAACTTGGCATTTTTCATTTCAAAAGCTTCCATGGAAATCTTAACTTACGCCAAACTGCTTAGCATTATGGTAAGTTAATGACTTCAAAGGAATTTTAACACACACCAACAGCTTTGTACCTAATCAACTAAATACCTTTCTCACATTTCAGACGGATTCCGCAACGTCGAATGCACAATCCAGAACTGCGAAAGAATCGCTAATCCGGTCTGTGGAAGCGACGGAAGAACATACGAGAACATGTGTTTGCTGAGAAATAGGGCTTGCGTTGATTCTTCTCTCTTGAGGCTTCACGACGGAGAATGTGTTTGTGAGTCTGAATGTTATTTTTTTCTTTCTTGTCCATATAAGAAGGTTCAATAAGCTTTTTATTTGAGATTGGGATATATACCAGCACTGGTTCATATTATGGAGCAGCCCAAGGCCAATAGAAAAATTCTATTGGCCTTGGAGCAGCCCACAGTTGTCGGCATCTCGGTGTTCAATAGGTCTGGTGTAGACCTTTGGTAGTTTAATCAGACTAGAGGATGTAAAAATTGCTGGTACATCCCCCAAACACTGACTTCCTTAATACAGTTTTTGTCTTATTAGGGATTAAAAATAGTTTTTGAAATGTGTTACATTTATTGGAAGGGGTGTTTCGACTTACGTTGCATAGAATTTTCCATAATTCTGACCCTCCTTTACATACAGATCCTACCAGACTGTACCATCCTATACACAGTGCTAAGCAGGCTGCTAATTCTATCAAGCTTGCCTTCCCCATCATAAAGTTCAATACCTGACAGTATTCTAGAAATTTTATTCTAGTTATGTCCAGTTTGTGGACTGATCTTCCTAATTAGGCAGTTGAATGGGTGGAACTTAGAAAATCAAACTTAAAGAGAATATTTTTACGTTGAACAGATTGACACGAAGTCTCTCTTTACTTTATAAATTATACAACAAATCTAGTTTAACGTTTTTACTAATCTTGAAATATTTTATATTTTTTATTCATTACTTTTCATGCATAGTTTATCTATTTCTTTATTAACTTGTCCTGTTGAAGCCTTAGGGTTTGTAGCATCCTACTTTTCCAACTAGGGTTGTAGCTTACCTACTATGCATTTCTGGCAAAAAATTTTGTGTTTTTCTTTAATATCTCTCATATTAATTTCCAGATCAGAATAGTACTTTGACAGTACTCTATAGACTTCCCCCTAATATTTGATACTATAATGCATTTTCAAATCCCGTTAATTAAGGTGTTTACTCTTGGCCAAATAAAGCTTAAGCCAAGTGAATTGGAAGAGTAGGTAAGGCAGTTCAAATACCTACATTTTCCCGTCCCTCCCCTCTCTTTCTCCCTCTGTCTTGATCCTCCTCCTATCTCTCCAGTAACTCGATTAATAGTCTCTCCGGTGTCGCTAATTCTACCTTTTCTGTAACCTGTTATATTTGTTAATAACCGATAGAATTGATATGTTGAATTCTTGTTATAATTCTTATTACATTTCATGATATTATTGTATTTCGACAGGGTGCATAAGGAGTTTATAGCCTTTAGCCTATTTATGCAAATTGATGAGCCTGTCCTTAAAAAGGATATAAGGTTGGCTTTAGATATCTGAATCTCTTGTAATTGTATGATTGGTCATAAGCTGTATAAGCTGTATTGTGAGATTGAATTTTGGTTATCTTTCCAAGTCGTAGCCCTATGTTGCACAAAACTTTTGGGATTTAAGAAGCCCTCAGGGAAAATTCATCAAGTTGGATAAATAGGCTAAAGACTATAAACTCCTTATACACCCTGCTGAAATACAACAATATCATGAAATGTTAATAAGAATTATAACAAGAATCCAACATGTCAATTCTATCAGTTATTAACAAACATAACAGGTTACAGAAAAGGTAGAGTAAGCGACACCTGAGAGACTAGGAATTGGGGTTACTGGAGCGATAGGAGGAAGGTTGACACAGAGGGAGGGAAGGAGAGAGAGAGAGGGTGTAGGTGTTCAAATTGCTTTACCTACTCACCTAATTCACTTGGCTTAAGCTTTATTTGGCCAAGAGTAAACCCCTTAATTAATGGGAATTGAAAATGCATTATAGTATAAAAAAAATTAGGGGGAGGTCTATGGAACGCTGTGTCAAAGTATCATTCTCATCAAGTACTGTAATTAGTATAGGAGATATTAAAGAAAAACACTATTTTTTGTCAGAAAAACATAGCAATGATAATGATAAATATATAAAAGGCGAGCAGTAGGCTAAAAAGCAGTTTCACAACAACGTAAGTAAATAAAAAAAGTGAAAAAACAAAAATTAAGAGCTAGTTACAAATAATTTACATTGCCTCTTACAACTGAAATATACAAAAATGTTGCAATACTAATAATATAAGAAGATGACTTCCATATATGAATATACAAAAGAAAAGAATAATGGTATAAACACTTGGAAAATTTAGAACAGGTGTTCTGACATAGTTTAAGTTTTCAAATGGGCAGTTTGTAGTAACTGCCATTTAGAATCTAGCTAAATCCCCATCACTGTCGGAACATACGGGGGAAAAGTTAAAAAAAAAATCCTGCTAGGCCTCCCCAGTCATCTGTAATAAACAGGTGACTCTAGATGAATTTTCCATTGTATTTAGAGGAACCTATCGATCAGAAATTCCAATTGCAGGAAATCTTCTGATTAAGTCCTCAAAGCTAAATTTAAATAATGAAACTAAGATTTCCATTGGAATTTTTTAAGTGTTTAAACAATATTTTTTAGTTCATTCCAGATATGGAAATCACTCTGTGTTCTTTTATTGGTATTCCAATACGCTTCCATGTTAAAGTTTTTTTTTTATCACGTTCGTTTGTTCGTTTTAGATTGCCTTGCCATATGCAAGACACGGGCTCTTGCGTTGAACTCCAGTAAATTTTTATCAAGTCGGTTTTATTTACAGGTACCATGTTGGAAAATGTCTTTTTTACTGCTCGTCTTGTATGTATTTACATTTAATATAATTGATTGTTAAGATATAATAATAATAATAATAATAATAATAATAATAATAATAATAATAATAATAATAATAATAATAATAATAATAATAATAATAAAAAAGGTTTATCTTATTTGGTAAATTACTGAAAATTACATGTAGAGTTCAAAAGGTTTGTGAAAAAATAGACAATACTAGTGTCCGCGACCCGTCAAAATGACAGGAAAATATTTAGATAGATATGCACACACAGCTTCAACCCATCCCACACCCTACATCACGGCAGTTGTGGTTTCCAAGCGTAGCATACCTCTCGGGGTACCCCTTCTAACGAGGGTATGAATACTCCCTCTACCCCCTACACGAGGGATGGGGAGAGAGAGTAGCTATACGTTAGGTAATGCCGCTCAGCGTCATATATATATATATATATATATATATATATATATATATATATATATATATATATATATATATATATATATGTGAGATATAGTTCTATAAAGGTTGGAAAATACTAATATTAGTAAATGTATCTGTAACAAAATTTCCTAAGAAAACACCTCTGCATATATACGTTCATAATTGATTGTGGAGGAATAATGGTTAATTATTCTCCCAAGGATATATCAACTGGTTGAATGGAATAAAGTTTATAACATTTTTTTGGTGTAAATAGATATATTGATATTCTTGTTTAACAATTACAATATCCAAAATCAAAAGGATATATGGGGAACATATTCCTACACAAATAAATTTGATTTATTACTTTATTATTTAGTTTTCTTATCGGATTTATATGCTCGTTATAGTGTCATGAAATTAATTTTTTCTAACTACTTTTCCCTTAGTTTTCCATTACTTTGACCGTGCTTCTTTTGTCGTCATTATTTTTGTTGTTTAGATATAATGGCAGGTAGAAAACAATTTCAAAGTATCCATCATTTAAGTATTCTACAGTATAAGCAATTGTCTTAGATAACACTTGACTAACATTTCTGAACACCCCCATCCCTCTGTTTAGTATCTATCTTGCTTCGATCACTGGTGTTTGATTATGAAGTTTTCTGTGAATACGGATTACCAAATTAGGAAAGCGGACCACACTCTGGTATTATAATAATCAGGATAACCTAATCTGAACTTGCCGATAGTACAACTCAGCCTATCAGTTTTAATACTTCCTTCTTTTACTCAACTTAGCGGAGCAATAACGACCTAGTGAACTCCTATTAAATCACAAATACACCTTTGAACAGCAAGCACAAGTACTTACCTAGATATCTGTCTCGTAGTACGATCCAGGTTACGACAAGTAGTAAATGTTGTCAGGGAGTGTCTACCACCAACCACTCACATGGTTAATCACTAACTAACATTTTCCAACGAAAGGTAACAGACATCAGAAAACAAAACCTAAATAAACCACTCGATGGAGTCTCAAACTACTGTAACAAGTTATTATAGTAGAAAGATTTCTGAAATCTTATCTTGCTGCTGATCAGTTTGGGTTATGAACCCTTTCCTAAACATGAATCTTTATGTTGTTTTATTTAGATACATCATCATCATCTCCTACGCCTATTGACGCAAAGAGTCTCAGTTAGATTTCGCCAGTCGTCTTTATCTTTAGCTTTTAAATCAATACTTGTCCATTCATCATCTACTTCACGCTTCTTAGTCCAGTCAAGTAGGCATGGGTCTTCCAACCCTTCTAGTGTCTTGTGGAGCTCAGTTGAAAGTTTAATAAACTAATCTCTATTGAGGAGTTCGAAGAGCATACCCAAACCATCTCCATCTATCCCTCACCATGATCTTATCCACATATATCATTTGAGAAATCTCTCTTATAATTTTATTTCTGATCCTGCCCTGCCATTTAACTCCCAATATTCTTCTGAGGGTTTTTTTCTCAAATCTACAAAAGCTGTTCGATATTGTTTCATTGTCATACCATGTCTCGTGTCCTTACAGTAACACCAATCTCACTAAACTGATATATAGCCGGAACTTTATATGTAATTTCAGGCGATTTGATTTCCAAATTTTACCTAACCTAGATATTAACTGATTTTCTTTTTCAATCTTTCATTAAACTCCAGTTCTGAAGACCCTGTATTAAAGATCATAGTTCCTAGATATTTAAATGACTCCAACTCATTGATCCTTTTTCCCTCCAATAATATTTCATCTTCCATTGCATATTCCGTTCTTATCATCGCAGGCTTTCTTCTCTTTATATTGAAACCAACCTCATGTGATATTTCATGCATTCTAGTAAGCAAGCTTTGCAATTTCTGTGACGGTTTGCTAATGAGGACAGCGTCATCAGCATACTCTACGTCAGCTTATTTTCTGTTACCAATCTAATTCAATCCTTCTCTGCCATCCCAAACTGTTCTATGCATTACAAAATCCATGAGGAGGATAAATAACATGATTGATAAAACATTCCCTTGGAGTACTCCACTGTTCACTGAAAATTAATTTGATAGAACTCCATTAACATTAACTTTGCACTTGTTATGCTCATGAACAGACTTAATCAAATCTACATATTTAAGAGGAACTCCATAATAACGCAGGACACTTCACAAAATTAGCCGTTGCACACTATCAAAGGTTTTTTCATAGTCCACAAACGCCATCTTTTCCTATATCCTACACATTGCTGTACAACATGACTTAAAATGAAAATGTGGTCAGTACAACTTCTACTTTTGTAAATCCTGCTTGTTCATCTCTCAGCTTTTCATCAATCTTTCTCTCTAGTCACTTTAGAATGATCATTCTATACATTTTCATGACAACTTATGTAAGTGGAATGCCTCTGTAATTAATGCAATTAGTCAGATCTGTTTTTGCCATTATCACCAACAATCCTAGCTCCCATTCATCAGATTTTGCCTCTTCATGCCACATTCTACAAAATTATCTTGTAAGTATTCTGAAAGTCACTTCATTTTCGGCCAAAATCTTCTCAGCAGTTATTCCATCATATCCTGGGTCTTTACATCTCTTCATTTTTTTTAAATGATTGCTTCGACTTCAAACACACTGAATTCATTCATGGGCACATCAAGTTCTTCCCCAGCTTCAGGTATATCAATCAAATTATTCCTTTCATATCTCATATTCATGACCTTACTAAAGTGTTCCATCTAACGTTGCCTTTCTTCATCTTCTGTCGTTATGATAGATGCATCTCTCTTTTTGATAGTTATATGCTTCTTCTTTCCCCCTGTAGAGATTTCATAAATAATTATGTGAACAATTCTTTCACCATAGCCACTCTATGAATTCATAGCTTTGTCAGTCTCGTCTGCCTTCCTGTCAAAATATTCTCTCCAGTCATGCCTGGCTTTTATTTTGACTTCACTATCAATACTGGAGTACTTAGCATGCTCTACCTTGTAATTTTCATTACATCCTCGGAAACTTTTAGCAATCAATTTCCGTCTTTTTCTCCTTTTTATAGTATCCAAAGTATCATTTGATATCCAGGGTTTTCTCCTTGTAACTGCATGTCCCAAAACTTCGCTACTAACTGACTGATATATGTTCTTAATTTCACATAATTCTTCATAATTGTCTGTTCTTTGTCTTTTACAGTCTCTAAAACTGCAAATCGATTCCCACATTCAATTGCAAATGTTTCTCTGTGCTCATCTTCTAGAAGCGTGGTTATATCAAACCTGGGTATCTTATCTACATTTCTGTTGAGTACATTCAGTTTTAATCTTAAGTGTGGCAATGAGGAGCTGGTGATCGCTATCAATATCTGCACCTCCATAACTTCTTACATTTCTCAGAGTCCTCCTCTTTTCTTTATCGATAGCTATACGTTCTATCTAATTTTTGTAATTGCCACATGGTGAAGTCTATATATATTTGTGGATGTCCTTATGCTGGAAAAGAGTACCTCCAATAACAAAGATTATTTTTTGAACAAAAACTTATAAAATGTGCTACATTTTCATTTGCAACTTCGCCAAGACCCTCAACACCCATCACATTCTCTATACTTTGATTATTCTTTCCAAATCTAGCATTGGAGTCACTGATGACAATTTTCATATCACTCTCTGTGATCTCATCTATTGCACTCTGCAGTTCTTCATAGCATTCCTCTTTCCTTTCTTCAGAGGAATCATTTGTTGGTGCACAGCAAACTATAATGCTCATATTGCATTGCTTTCATTTAAACTTTGCAAGTAATAATCTACTCTCAACAGCTCTCTATTCCGTTAAAGCATTTTCTGCCCTTAGTGTTATGATCATTCCTACCCCTTCTCTTCCGACTTCATCTGTTCTTCCTGAGTAGATATATATATTGCCTTGTTCTAAGATTTCTTTACTAATCCCCTTAAAGCTTCTTTCCCATAGGACCAAGATTTTTAAACTATATTTCATAAATTAATACTCCACTTTCTGTAACT
>NC_090759.1:52670306-52672806 GCF_036898095.1 Palaemon carinicauda
GAAATAAAATCGTCTATATCAAACTACTTGACATGAGAATTGGTGAAAGTTTTGATCGATATATTCATCGCTACAACGAAATATTAAGAAGCAAAATCTGTTGTTATAGACGTTTGACATTTAGAAGATTCCTCACGCCCTTTAAATGTACATCCGATCAGTAAGACTGGGTGTGTGCAAGATAATATCAACTATTTTCTATTCTTATTATTTATATTATCAAATCTACACAAATGTGTTTACATTGCCACAGTTGCTGGTGTCTAGCCTGTCACTCGAGATTTCTTTATTTGATCTTTATTTTGAGGTACAAATGAAACATTATCTTATAAAAAATGCTAAGCAAAACTACGAATATTCATATACTGACTGTAATCAGCAACTGGCTACTTTCTATATGATAAAAAATCGATTGGTTAGACTACGTCATTTCTCTACAATTGAAAACTAGGTAATACTTACACAAAGGAGGCAAAGGAGGCAGAAATCCGAAGGTGACGTCAAGCATCAGCATGCAAACTAGTGCAACAGGAATAGATTTCCTAATCATCTTTTGCTGTAATCTGTGGAACTGATATGTTCAATACACCTGGAAAAGATAGAAAGGGTAATTTTCATCCTTACAGTTTATCATAACCTTATCTTCTATGTTCAATAAATTGAATTTTTGTAGTGATACCAAATCTAAAATTGATAAAATGCCGCTACATTAACATTGATTTTTAAAACTTTCTTTCTCAGTTTGACAATGCATAGACTGTTAATACACTTTTATACATTATAATAAGAAGTAAGCCTTAAGTCTACCTAGATATAGAAAATGTCATTTGAGATCACCAAAATCAATGCAATTTTCAATAAGCACCAATTTCAATGGAGGGTCATTCTACTTCGATCTCTTTTCTTTTATGGTTTCTTTCTTTTAATTGTTTTGGCTTGAACTTAGTAAGCCGAACCCTTTACCCTGGGTTTATTTCTTTACCCTGGATACAACAATAATAATAATAATAATAATAATTACTTTTACATTATTGTTATATCATCGTTATCTGTTATATTCATTACGAAACAAGCTGCACCCTAGTTGGAAAATCTTGAAACTTCTAGAACCCACAGTAGCAAGGAACACAGCTGGGTGTGCACAATCAACCAAAAGAAATAACAAAACATGAAATAGATTAAGAAGAATAAAGAAAACTAGATAGACCAAGAAACAAATGTCACCTAACTCAATAATAAACAATCCAACAAAAGATTATATGATTAAGAGCAGGTAATTGTGACTTTGTGCTTCAGACGGGTTGCACAACTGGATCTCCATTTAGGGCTGATTACATAAACTTACTGGAGGCATTAACCAGAGCAGATTGTGACCGAGACAATTGTCAGTCTTGCCCAAGGGACTTATGGACACAGTTTTTGGATCATTACTTGGTATGCGCTTGTCGCATCCTGGTCTCCATCTAGGGATGCAGATTGACTTACAATAATATTAATGATTATCCGAGTTGAGTTTAAGGTCTGATAAGACTGTTAAACTTGTTTTTCTTAAAAAGGTGCATAAATTGAACCCCTTTTTATTGAATAGAGAAAACCGTTTTTAAAATAACTATCAATATTCTATCAACACTTTTGCGTCATATTAATTTACGCTGTACTGTAATGATGAATAATTTGAATTTCACGGTCTGTCGTTTAAATATTAGAAATACAACGAACTGAATTCATTCTACAAAACAGTCAACTAGAGAACACCTTGTAAGCTCCAGTAAAAGAGAAAAAAAATGAAATGCAGCCCTTAAAATCCCATATCTTACCCTGACAGAATATGTTATAGATACCTATCAATTATTCTTAAATTATCTCTTGTCCTTAAATGGCGTCTATAACCTTTGATACTGTAGTGCCACATAAACAAGATGCACAATCAATTAATGGTTCAAAGTTATTTCTCGCTAAGCAGTTTCTTCATACAAAATATTCTTTTATAGGAAGGTTGAATTATATATCATTCACCGTGAAATTGACAAACAAAAGTCATCTAAATCTGACTTCACTGGATTCCGAACCTCATTTTGGACTTTTAGTTTAAAGCTTTAGTCCATCCAACAGGTTTCCTTTTTACGGAAGACAAGGGTCTCTAACTCCTCTACCCTATCCTATGGGATGCTAGTATGCAGGAGCCAATGTTTGGCAGACAATAAGAAAAAGAACAAAAAGAGCAACTTCCTGGTCTTGCGGTTATCTTGAGGGCTTTGCTACTCTTACGTTGTGCAAGTCACGTTTTACATTAGAAGAATAACCGATCCCACTAGTCTTCCCGTCATTCATCACACCACTATACAAAAAAGTCTCAAATGATAGAACAGGTTGATAACCACCTTCCATTCTGTTATGCAAGAGCCTTTTCTTCTTCAGTTACTTGGTTATTCTCTGTTTCCATTTTTTTTTTCAGATAGAATAAAAGATAACTCTAAAAACTGCAAGTCTAAATGACTGA